>NC_046162.1:34947637-35215137 GCF_011064425.1 Rattus rattus
GTGTCCTGGGGTTTATGGGTGTGTCCTGGGATTATGGGTGTGTCCTGGGACTTCAGTGAGCCTGTTGTCATCTCTGCCTTTTTCCCACATGCCAGGTGGTGCTCCTGCCTCAAACTCTCCCTCACCTCTCTCATGCTGCTTCTTGCCACCTCCAGAATTGTCACCCTGCCCTCGTTCAGGAGCTACTCTCCACAATAAAATATCACTTTTTTCTAGGTACCTACCCCCTACTGCTTCCCTCAAACCAAACCTTCTGTCTCCGCATCTCATAAACACCCCAACACCCAGCTCTGCCCCATGTTTCCACGTGCTGTGACCACCTGCCTACCTGATTGTGGTACCTTGGAGGAAAGGTCATTTCCGTGACCACTCCAAGGCCACCACCACCAGTGCCAGACGTTGGGCTATGTCCTCGATGTAAATAACCTCATTTGATTTCTCAGCGTCCCAGGGAGACAGGGACATGGTTACCTTCATTTATACAGGATCAAAAGCTGGGAAGGTGAAGCATGAATCAAGCCGCAGCCTTGTTCTGAAAACCTGTGGTCCTGACCACTCCCTTCCTCACTCTAGTAGTTAGAATTCTATGGCTGTGAAGAGACACCATGACCACAGCAACTCTTATCAACAAAGACATTAACTGGGTCTGGCTCACGGTTCAAAGGTTACAGTCCATTATCATCATGGTGGGGAGTATGGCGGCACGCAGGCAGGCAGATGTGGGGCTGGAGAGGGAACTGAGAGTTCTACATCCAGATCAGAATGCAACGGGAAGAGAGTGAGTCACTGGTCTTGGCTTGAGCTTCTGAAACCTCAAAGATCCCCCCAACCAGTGACACACTTCCTCTAACAGAGCCACACCTACTCCAATAAGGCCATACCTCCTAACGGTGCCATTCCCTACGAACCTATGGGGGCCATTTTCATTCAAACCCCACCACGCTCCCCTTTCATCGCTTACTGTTCCTGACTAAGACAATATATATATATATATATATATATATATATATATATATATATATACACACACACACACACACACACACACACACACACACACACACACACATCATTGACGCACATTCCACATTCATATATATATATAAGAATGACATATGGTTTAGGGGCCTCAAACTCATAGCTGAGGATAGACTTGAACCTTGATCATCCTTCATCTACTCCCAAGTGCTGGGGTTATAGGTGTGGGCCTCCATACAGGGACCTTCATGTGTGCCTAGACAAGCACTCTACCCATTGAGCTACACCCCCAGCCCTCTCCCTTCTGAATCTGTAGGTTCTACATTCACAGACTTAATCAACCGCAGCTCGTAGATTCCTGGGGGAGAACTGCCCCTGGCTGAACTTGTGGCGGCTCCTGTCTTGTCAGTATTCCCTGCGTAGCTCGGTGTGACAGCCCTGTGCATTGCATTTACATTGTGTTAGGCATCGTAAGTTATCCAGAGCGATTTCAATCAAGTGCAGGGAGGATGAGAAGAGGCTATATACAAACACTGCACTTTGGTATCTGGAGGTGTCCTGGAGCCCATTCCCAATGGAAGTGGAGGAGTGGCTGCACCGACTGGTAACAGGACACAGGAGTCCTTGGACAGTATGTACCGTGACTACTCTGCATATCCCCTGAGTGACCTTAAGGCAGACTGTGAAGAAGTCAGTTTTCCTCAGATTTATTTTTGTTTTTTTTAATGCCGTGTGTGTGTGTGTGTGTGTGTGTGTGTGTGTGTGTGTGTGTAGGTCAGAGAGAATCCTCTGCTGTCATTCTTACGTGTCATCCACCTAGTCTAGGGGACTTATTGGTCTGGAATTTACCAAGTAGGCTATGCTGTCTGGGCAGCAGGTCCTAGAAATCTATGCCTCCAAATGCTAAGATTATCAGTGCAATTCACCAAGACTGGATTTTTGTAAAAAAAAAAAGCAACAAACAAAACAAAATAAAAACCCAATCATGATGTGGTGGTTTGAATATGCTTGGTCCAGGGAGTGGTACTATTAGGAAGTGTAGCCTTGTTGGAGTGGGTGTGGCCTTGTTGGAGGAAGTGCATCACTGTCAGGTGGGTTTTTACCAGTCTTCTAGCTGTCTTTTGAACAAGATGTAGAGCTCTGAGCTCCTCTAGTGCCATCTATGCCTGGACACTGCCATGGTTCTCGCCATGATGATAATGGGCTAAACCTATGAACCAGTAAGCCAGCCCCAATTAAATGTTGTCCTTTATAAGAGTTGCCTTGGTCATGGTGTCTGTTCACAGCAATACAAACCCTAAGATAGGGACTGGGGTATTGCTGTGATAGGTCTGACCATGTTTTTGTTTGGAGGAATGTAGATTTTAGGACTTTGGATTTGGGAAGCAGTAGAATGCTTAAAGTGGGGCTTAATGGATCATCCTAGCAGGAATATGGAAGACCAGTGGTTCAGAGGTGATTTGAACTGTGTAGGCCTACTGGCCTAAGAGGTTTCAGTGGTGAAGAATGGCCTAGAGATTGTTCTTTTGATACTTTGGTGAAGTGTGACTGCTTTTAGCCCTTGTCTGAAGGGCTGTCTGAGCGTGTCTACCTGAAGCTAAGGTAAAGAGATTTCAATTAATTGTGTTGACAAAGGAAGTCTCAGAAAAGCCCAGCATAGATTTTATCTTCTGGTTTACTCTCATAAAAAGCTTTTTGACGAAGTGTAGCAAGTTCTAGGCGAAGAAAAGCTTGAGTCCAGTCGTGGTGGTACATACCTTTAATCTCAGCATTCAGGAGACTCAGCCATGCAGATCGCTGTGTTCAAGGTCAGTCTACAGAATAAGTTTCCAGGACGTCGAAGCTTAGGCAGTGAAGGAGTTGGAAAACAGAAAGCTGGTGATAATGTAATAGGACAAGGGCCGTGTTCCAGCCCCAGCAAGCAGCAGAACTCGTCAGCTTCAGCCATGTGGCTCTGGCTTTAGCATCAAAAATAGATGTGGGACAACTGACGCTGGTTAGCTGGAGCTAAGAAATTAGCAGTGATTAAGAAGAGACCAGCAGCACTGAAGTGAAATCTTCCGAGAAGTGTTTTCTGAGAGCACAAAGAAGCTGTGTTCCAGAGATAGCCAAGGTTGTACCTCGTGCTGTGGTTGTACTTGGTAATGTGTAAGGATCACTCAGGTGATACTGGTTTTGAAGGCATAAAGGAGTCATGGAGAGCAGGTGAGGCTGGACACTGTAAGAGGTCGGGGAAGGTCACTGGTGAAAGGGCAGCTTCAGTTACAGTTGACCGCTCAGGGGTGAAGGGATCATGCAAGGAAGTTGAGGATTGGCACCATGAGGAGAGCCTGTGAGAGGCTATTGGTGAAGCCTAGTTGCAATGGAAGACCCCAGTTTATTGGAGATGCCAGTACCACGGGATGATTGCCAAGAACAGCAGTGGCAGTGGAGTGGATCACCCTGAGCTTAGAGGGCTACAGAGGGCAGAGCTGGAGAAGTGAGTGACACCAGCCCTTTGGAGGATCCCAGAAGATCATTTGTGGATCCCAGACATTAGAACAAACGCTGTGAGGTTGAAGTTGACTTGGAGACCCTAAGATGTTAAAGGTGACAGAGCTGTGGGACACCTGCTGAGGAAAGCTGCTAACAGGGAGTGGAACCATCTGAGAGGAAAGAACTGTGCTGCAGCCAACCAAGCAGAAAGGAGCTGGAGATCTGAAGTGTGCTTTCACATCGGACGAGGAGATGCAGAGTTTGGAGTTTGCCCTGCTGGTTTTGGTCTCGCTTTTGTCCTGTATTTCCCCACTATGATATTTTGGAGTGGTAATGTAAACCCTGCATGAAATAGAGGTATGAGATCTGCTTTTTTTATTTTGATTTCTTAAGGGATTACAGTTAGGAGATTGCATGAATCTCAGAAGAGACTTTGGACTTTTAACATTGTTGAGACTGTTATAGATCATGGGACTTTCGAATTTTGCGTTATGTATTTTGCATTATGCTATGGCTAGGTATGGCCTCTATAGACTCATGTGTTAGCGTAAGTCTATGGGGGCCAGGGAGTGGAACATAGTGCTTTGAATATGCTTAGCCAGGGAGTGGCACTAGTAGGGGGTGTGGCCTTGTTGGAGGAAGTGTGTCACTGTGGGGTAAGCTTTACCAGTCTTCTAGCTGCCTTCTAAACAAGATGTAGAACTCTGGAGTCCCTCCAGTGCTATGCCTGCCTGGATGCTGCCCTGCCTTCCCCCATAATGATAATATACTGAGCCTATGACTCAGTAAGCCAGCTGGCCCCAATTTAATTTTGTCTTTTGTAGGAGTTGCTTGGTCATGGTGTCTCTTCATAACGGAAATCAAACTTTCGCCTGCTGAGCCATCTCACCCCTGCCCCCTGTGCTCATACTTTAACCATGGTCCCTAATTCAGCTTGTTTGGAACTAAGGGTGACCTTTGAGTTTGCCACAGTGCCTTGTCTGTTGGTTCAGTCCCAGGCAGAAAAGCTATTTGCCTGGGTGAAGGCACATGGACTATTTCTCGACTTGAGTGGAGATGTTCTCAGCACAAAATGAAGCCCAGGGGTCTGTAGAGATGGCTCGCTGGTTGAGCCCTGCTCTTTAGAGGATCTGATACCATCTTCTGGCCTCTGTGGGTACTGCACCTGCGCGCGCGCGCGCGCGCGCGCGCGCGCGCGCACACACACACACACTTAACTAAAACAATTTCTCAGAATCATGGGACGGAGGAGCAGCTGTAATGATGTCTCAGGCAATGAACCTGGTCCTGATGACCCCTCTGGAGGTTTAATGAGGTCGGGGTTGAGGAAAAGCATCCCTGGAGCCCTGTGCTGGCAGATACTGTGGGCGTCTGACCTCACCTCCAACTACGTAGCACACTGCTGGTGGCTGTGCGGCCAGTCTGCTAAGTGTATGAGGTATGATGGCCTCTCTGGAGGAAGTGGGAGGCCTCTGGGCTTGTGTGTGTGTGTGTGTGTGTGTGTGTGTGTGTGTGTGTGTGTGTGTGTGTGTGTGTGTGTGTGTATGTGTGTACTCTGCACCTATCCAAACTGAGACCCTGACATCTCCTTCTTCTAGGTGGTCCTTCCCACTAGGCAGCCTGTCCCTTGGCAGCTCTGACCTATAGGGCAGTTTGTCGTGTCTGCTCCTGGCTTCTGACTTTCTGTGGTAGTATTGTGCCCATCACAGAGAGCAGGACCAGGATCCTACCCTCCTTAGTTAAAACTGCCTAGAAACAACTTCACGTGTATCTCAGGCAATTTTAAATACAGTGAAGTTGGCCATGAGGTGTAACCATAGGTCAGAATTCAGAATTGTGGCCACACCTACCTCCAGGGGCTGCTGGGAGATGTATTGAGTGATAAGTGGGGATTGAGAAGTGAGGCCTCCCTTGGCATTGCATCGTCTCCTTCACCCACATGGGATGGAACAACTGCAGCCCCAGAATGCCTGTGTGTCACCTGCCACCCCTTAGGCTGTCCCTTGGGCTCTATGAGCCCCTTTCTGAAGGCCCTGGTGTCTTTGTAGAGTCAGGAGCTCTGAGTAGTGAACCCAGGAAAAGGGATGGGGTCTAACCTAATGGATGCTCAGGCACCCTTGGGGGAGACCTCCCCTTTCACATTTCTCAGACCTTGCGGGATTACCTGCTTCTTGGAATCATTGCCAGAGAAGACCAAGTTATCCAGGAAAAGATAAGCTCTGGAGGAGGAAGAGGGGGAAGAGGGGAGACAGACAGAGCTGAATATGTGTTCATAAAGACAGCAAGTGGCCTGGAGCATGTCCAGTTACCTACTGTGCAGGCCACCCACCCTGATGATCTGTCTGATTTCCTAGTGCCACATTCTGAGTCTCAGGGGGTCTTTGTACACCAGTGGCATTCAGTCCAGACCTCCTTTCCTTCAGTTAAAAATAAGGCTCATAAATCCAGGCCACACCCTAGGGGACAGAAGTGTTATGAGCTTATCACCTGACGATGTTCAAATCCAGTTATAAAAATACACGGCTCCTCCCTGCCAGGGAGCCAGTGGCCTACTTTATACCTCACGGACTGACACTGGCTCAGCAAGGGTGAGGTCCAGGCTTCTGTTTTCCTACTCTTGAGCCCGGGGGGGGGGGGTGTCTCTGGGTGATGGCTTTTAAAGGTGGTAGCCTCCCCAGTGTCTTTTATGGGCTTCAGCTGCAGCCTGCTCAGCTGCTGGCTCTCACAGCTGGACTCCCAGCACCCAGTTTCCCTGGACACCCAAATGGAAACTTCTCGAGTTTCCTTTTGTCTCCATCATCAGAGTGGCTCTCCTCGAGTGGGACCTTTCCAGATGTTGGAACTGTGCTTGGAACTGAGGCCTCAGTGGGATGAGACCCCATTACTGTTATTTCACACTCACAGTCAGTTCTGAAGCCTCTTCTACATTCGCAGCCAAAGGACTGAGAAACATCTGCTCGGCTCTCCCTCACTTAGTCAAGGAGTGTTTACTAAGCATGTGCCGTGAGCCATCTGGGAAATGATTTCATCCAACCTGAGCAGACATAAATCTACAGTGGTGGGAGATGCCGGGAGGCACGCAGGGATGGAGGGCAGCTTACGGTGTGGAGGGCTGGCCTAGTCACTGAACACAGGCAGAAGGCTCTTCAGCAGAGGTGATGAGGGAACTGAGATCTGAGGAAGATGAGGAGTATGTTTGCAAGGGCTGCTGGGAAACCATCCATCCATAGTTACAGTTAGTTAGGACCAGAACTTGCAAGGGACAATGTCTCTGAGTTTGTTTCCTGTCCGTCCCTTGGTCAGCCTTGGAGCTCTGCGAGTGTGCCACAGGGCCAGCCAGGATGGATTCCGGAATAGTCCATTTCCAGTAGGCTTCCTGAACACTGGAGGGTTCTGTCTGTCATTGTTCTGAGCTCAGACCATCCTTCAAAGTCGCATGCCTGGCTGAGGTTGAAAGAGCTGACAGGTGTACATGCTCTGCTTTGGTGGCTTTGGAGGCTTTGGCGGCAAATGCTTTCACTTGCTGCTACCGTCTGACACGGATTTCAAACATGCTCTTGATATTCAGTGTGTGTGTATGTGTGTGTGTGTGTGTGTGTGTGTGTGTGTGTGTGTGTATGCACGTGCGCAGGTGCGCATGCATTTGTGTAGGTGTTCTCCTTAATCACTGTTGTTTCTCTCCCTCCTTCCTTCCCTTTCTTCCTTTCTTATTTTTTATTATTTTATGTATACGAGTATTTTGCCTGAGTGTGTAATATGTGCAAACCTGAGGAGGCAAGAAGGGGCAAGAGATCCATTAGAGCTGGAGTTACAGACAGTTGTGAGCCACCATGCGGGCGCTGGGAACCAAACGCAGGGCTTCTGGAAGAACAGCCAGTGCTTTTAACAGCAGAGCCATTCTTCCCATATCTGTCCCTCCTCTCCCTCCCTCCCTCCCCCTCCCTCCTCCTCCCTCCCTCCCTTTCTTTCTTTTGTTAATGTTTGAGACGAGGCCTCCCACTGGACTTGAAGCTCCCTGACTTGGGTAGACTGGCTGACCAGCACACTCAGTCCTACAGTGTCTGCTCCCGCGCTTAGGGCTTACAGACAGATGCTCCCTTGTCTGGCTCTCCGTGTGGACTCGGTTCCCCAGGACTGAGCCGCAGCACTTTACCTCCTAAGCCATCCCCCGGTCTCCTTGACCGCTCTTCCTTTTTTTTTTTTTTGGTTCTTTTTTTTTTGGAGCTGGGGACCGAACCCAGGGGCTTGCGCTTCCTAGGCAAGCGCTCTACCACTGAGCTAAATCCCCAACCCCTCTGCTCTTTCTTTATAAAGACAGAATGAACACAGCTTTGAGATGAGAGGTCTTCACAGCTAAGGCTGACCTGCGCCTGACTGTCACTCCTTCCTGTCTGCGGCCTCTGGGTGGATGGAGACTTTTCACTTACTGGGCTGTGGCCAGACTGTGTGTCTCATGTTCTCTGTGGCTCGGTGTGGCCAGTGGACTTATGGCTGGTGAGACCTTTAGGCACGGTCCTGGACGTTGTAGATTAAGTGACAGTGATAAGACAGTGTCACTCAAGCAACACTAAGCATCCCCATCCCATGGGCCAGCTGGAGGGCCAGCTGTCTGACCTGGGGGCTCTCCCCAACATGAAGGTGGCCCCCACGTGGTGACTATCTTTCCATGGCTTCACACATCCCCTCTTTTTTTTTTTTTTCCACATGCTTTCTTGTTCTGCTCTCTGCCCTCAATCCACAGAGGCTGCAGGAGCTCCAGCTAGTCCATTGAATGAAACTTTCAGGCATTTCTTGCAAATTCTTTGCACTACAGCTGGACCCAACACTGGCTAATCATTTGCAGGGCTGGATCCAGTCCTGACTATAGAACCATACAGTTTTCTAAACTGGCCTCTGGAGGCGGAAGGAAGGCTCCTCCTCCTCCACTTCCCTCATCTACGATTCTTGGAAGACCCAGGACATGAGCCATAACTTGGCACTAGAGACTGTGGCTAAAGAGGGTATTACTGATATTATAATTGTCTGCTTGCTGTGGGACAATTACAGTATAATTAGGTAAATGAATGAACCGGGCGCACTGATTCACCATGGTACATTGGTGCTTACCCAAGAGCCTCTCTGGTCGAGCTCTCTTTAGTTCTGTCTATGACGGTCCCCTGACATTAGTTGTCTCAAGTCTCATTGGACAAAGGAGGAAATTGAGGTGAAGAGGCTATTGGACTGACTGGGATTATTTCACAGAGTTGCAAAGGGATGTAACCCCCCCATCCCTCAAAGCCCATGCAAACCAGACCTAACAGGGAAGGGAGAAGAAGGCATTGGTGCTGGCCATCTTGCTTTACTAGGGTCACCTAACATATGCATGTGACCTTAGGGTCTTGTTCGGTCTCTGGCACACATATAGAAAGTGTGTGTGTGTGTGTGTGTGTGTGTGTGTATGTGTGTGTGCATGTGTGTGTATGTATGTGCATGTGTGTGTTTGTATGTGTGTGTGCATGGTGTGTGTGTGTGTGTGTGTGTGTGTGTGTGTGTGTGTGTGTGTGTATGTGTGTGTGTATGCATGTGTGTGTGTTTGTATGTGTGTGTGTGTGTGTGTGTGTGTGTGTGTGCATGTGTGTGTGTGTGTGTGTGTGTGTGTGTGTCTGTGTATATGTATGTGCATGTGTGTGTATGTATGTGCATGTGTGTGTGTTTGTATGTGCATGTGTGTGTGTGTGTGTGTGTGTTTTATACCCTTGCATGTGTGTCCATATACAGGCATGTGGTATCCAGAGGAGGACATGGGATATCCCGGACTATCACTGCTGGACTTGACTGTTTTGAGACAGGGTCTCTCCCTAAACCTAGAGCTAGGCCACCATCTAGTTAAGCCCTGACAATCAGTCCTCCTGCCTCTCTCTCCCACAGTGCTGAGATCACAGGATCACTCCATCATGCCAGACATGGGTACTTGGGGATTTGAACTTTGGTCCTCATTGGTGCACTTTTAAATACTGAGACATCTCCTTACCCTCCCAGCTCTCCCCACGCACCTACATATATTCCAGAGCAAGAGGAGAGTAAGACAGCAGTGGAAAGAATTATGGTGCTGAGCCTCTCAGCTAGACACCCTTAGCTCAGAAGTTCTGACAGCCAGCGTTAGAGCATTCTTGGCACTTGGGACATCTTCTTAGAGGACAGAGGGAGCGCTCTTGGCTAGGAAGAAAAGCCTTGAGGAAATGGTCCAGGTCATGGTAGGGGAGGAAAAAAAGATCCCCTCGAAGTCTAAGCGGACCAACCTCAAAGAGACCATATTTGTGTGTCGCCCAGGCTGCGGGCACCCTGCTGGGGACTGTGTGTGATGCCTGTGTGGGAAGAGGCCCCGTGGGAGCCAGGCTTTCTCATCAGTGAGCTCCGGGCAGAGTCCTCTGTACCCGTCTGCCCTGCCCAATGCATTATTAATGAGACATCACTTCTAGTTTTTGGGTAGCTAATTTGTTCCTACAATCATGATTTCAAATATCACATGAATAATTCAGAAAATTTGACTGTAGTTAGATAAGCCTGTTAGCTGTCACATATCCAAATAAATTAGCTTCTCATCCCACGGGGCACAGAGTGAGGCACTAGCCATGCAGACGGGACCCAGCACAGGCCTCGGTTGCACTCAGGACGTAACTGCAAGGGACCAACTCTGCCTTGGGGCTGGGGGTCACGGGTACTGTCATTTGTCACGGAGGAGCACACTTGAAGCTGAGAGTGGGCTGATCACAAATGGCAATCGGTTTTCTCTCTATCAGATCTGAATTAGAGATGCACGTGGCTGCTCGGTAAGCCGTGGATGGGACGGCTCACAGATGCGGACAAGGGTGCGCCTCGCTTGGGAATGTGTCTTTGATGATTTCACTGTGTGAACTAGGTTACAGAGGAGAATTTGCTGTCAGGCACTGGAGCTGACAAGTTCCAAGTCAGCTTGTGCTAGATGGCAGGATCTTGTCTGAGAACACACGAGAGAGCTTAGTCCGTGAAGTGCTTGCTGCGTAAGCAGGGGGACATGGGTTCAACCCTTAGAACTCATAGGAAAGCCAGGCACAGTGACACACACTTGTTCTGGGAGCCTGGAGACAAGAGAATCCCAGGGACTCCCTTGGGCAGCCAGCCTAGATGAACTGGCATGGTCCAGGTCAGTGAGGGACACTGCCTCAAAAAAGGGCGGGGAGGGGGGCTGTCAAGATGTGTGAGCTCATAAAGTGTTTGCTACAGGAGAGTGATAATCTGAGTGTCATTCCTGGAACCCAGGGTAAAAGAAGACAGAGCAGGTACCACGGGCCTGTGACTCCAGTACTCCTATGGTGAAAAGGGAGGTAGAGATAGGAGAATTGCTTTGTAGCTAGCAGACCACCTATCCTAGTATGTACGCATCATGGTAGAAAGAACAAGTGGAAGGAGAAAAAAACAATCCCTGAGTGTTGCCTCACATTTATAGCCCATATATATAAAGTGTGTGTATGTATGTATATATGTATGTATGTCTGATTATCTCTCTGTCACACACACACACACACACACACACACACACACATACACACTACTACCACCACCACTACTAAATAAATAAACCAAACCAAAAAAGGTCATATCCTGAGGAACAACATCTGAGGCTGATTTCTGACCTCCACATGTGTGTGCACACATGTGCACTCTTGTGTTTATGAGCATGCATGCATGCCATTTCCACCACCACCATCTCCACCACCAGAACAAGCTATGCAGGCTCAGTTTGCCCAGTTATGAATTAGGCATATGATTTCAGGGTCTGCTTCCTGTACCTGCATTTTGGAGAAGGAAATGAAGCGATAGATTACACTCTACAAATCACAGAGGGCTGTGGAGATGGAAGGGTTAATCTGTGCTTGCCTTTCAGCAAATACCCAAGAAAACACAGCCCTGTCTCAGCTCACGTGCCAGGCTTCATGCCTGGGGCTCTGTCTTTTCCTCTGCCCTCCCCCCACCCAATGTGGTATGCTGCTCCCAGGATGGTTCTAGCCATTTGTGACATTTGTGACAGTAACTTCTGACCCCTGGTATAAAAGTGGCTCTGACACAAACATCTGTCTGAGATGCTCCATTGATGAGGGAAGAAGAGCTTTCATTAGAGAGGAGCCTAGGATCTGCAGACCGGAAGGGTGAGGGAGGAGAGTCAGTGGCCACAGTGTGTATTCACTCAGTCCCCTCAGGAAGAATGGCTCAGTCCCTCACTCCTGCTCCAATGAAGGAGGCCCCTATCTACACGTGGATTCGGAGCAGGCTCAGCTTAGGAATGAAATGAGTGTAGCTAGAAGGGGTTCTGGGGTGGCAGTAAGACCAGCATCTTGGTGTCAAGGGCTGCTGGTGAGGTCATGGGAAGATATGGCACTCGATTCAGGGCAACAGAATGGGAGGTGCTAGGAAAGGCAGCCAGGAAGATAAACCATTGGCCAGGGTTGCAGGACTAAGCCGAGGTGCCAAGCATCATGGGAATGGAAGACCTGGTGAGGGCAGCATGACTCAAGCCCTCAGTTCAGACCTAGGTTCATTCCTGATGCCACAACTGGCAGAGGTGTGACCATCCTAGGCTTCTGTTTTCTCAGCTGTGCAGTGGAGGGAGACACAGTGTTGTTCCTGTAACTGTGGTGCTGGTTACACGCCATGAGGCCTTCGATGGCCTGGCAGGCGGGGAGGGCTTAGGAGGTGTTAACCACCATGCCTACCTAGCAGGATCATTAGCACTGTGTCCATTAGTGTGAACATTGTTAATTTCCAGAACCTTCTCAGCTGCTCTAGGTGGCAGAACTGTCCTCGTGAGTGAGCCCCGGCCAGGTAGGACTGAGGTGCAGAGGTAGAATTGTACACACTGCCCATAACAACCACAATTCCTTCAGAGGCCACTGGGCGAACATCTTGCCTGATAATCATATCACTTCCTGTCTGAGAGGCCAGAACTTCCCCACTGTCTCCCTCTTCTGGGAGGAGAGGTGTTAGTATGCGTGATGTTAGTATGTAGTGTGTGATTACATGTAGATATAAGCGCGTGTAGCCTAGCAGGACTGCAGGGAAGTGAGGGGTCAGCATCTTTAGGATACTTGGCCACATTGGCTGGGGGATGGTTCACAGACATGCCTAGCACTTCCTTGTCCTAGGGCTGGTGGAGGATGTCTTGGGGAGGTGGCTGAAGAGTGACATTGTCTCCTTTGGGGGAAGTCATGGGTAGAATGGGGGCGACAGACCTGCCAAGAACACTGTCAGAGCGCTTCCCAAGCTCTGTGAGATTCCTCAGAAAGGGGACTGCCACTCAGGAGTTGGGGTGCCAGCAGCACTGCCGAGCAAACCATTCATCAGGATCTTGGCGACAGGTGTTTAAAAGGAGAAAAAAATTGTGTGGATGTGTTTTTTTTTTTTCAAAGTGATTAATATTCTAAATTAATGTTGGAGATCCAAATAGCTAAAGTGTAACTAGGCAGAAAACTTCTCTGACAGTTTGTAACTTTCTGTCTGTCTTACATCCTCTCAACCCGCCCCCAGCTCCTACCACCCGAGGGCCCAGGATTTTCTCTGCGTTTCCACAGACTTGTTCTGGAGAGGCAGCAGCTCCTTGGGGGATTCAGCTTCTGGTACTTGTTAGGAACACCACACCCTCCAGGACAAGAGCAGCATCTCTGTGCCCAGCCAGGGACTTGCCACGCCTGCCCTTTGCCTTGCATCACTCTCTCACCTGTAGCATCCTGAGATACAGGTAACCATAGCAACCCTTGCTCTCTATACTTTGTTGCACCTCCCTGCTTACAAGCACTCTCAACTCCTTTTAGTGAAAATTATCAGAAGGCCCCAAACTAGCCGTGTCAACTCTACGACTTCTGCTCCCATCTGCTGCAGCTAAATCAAACCTGGGCTCCAAGGCACCCCCTCCACTGGGTGCTGGTCTGATGGCAACTGGAAGGTTCTCTCCCCTCACCTACAGAATGTGTTGCAGATTTCACTGGGGCCCGTGTGTTTTTTTAGCAAATGCAATTGAATCTTGAAGTTAGGATTGCTGAGCAGGCAG
Organism: Rattus rattus; assembly: GCF_011064425.1. Classification (NCBI taxonomy): domain Eukaryota; kingdom Metazoa; phylum Chordata; class Mammalia; order Rodentia; family Muridae; genus Rattus; species Rattus rattus. The sequence goes on from NC_046162.1 coordinate 34,961,151, forward strand.
AAGGGACCAAGGCATGGTGGTCACTTCAGCTTCTCAGGGTTAGAGCAGACAGAAACATCCAGCTCAGGGCCATTCCAGATCTGGACCCCTGTGGAGAGAGCTTTCACTGAGCATGGACATATGAACTGTGTGAGCTGACATGTGCGCCATTGTCTTCCAGGCACTAGATCTTATTCTTGACTTGCTGTCTGTCTTCTGGGGTGACAGGTCTCTGAGGCTTGTGTCATCACGGTCCACGTCTTGGCATTTAGCTTCTAGCTACCTATTCACCAACCCCATTAATCTACCCATCCCTCTCTCTTTCCTTCCTTCCTTTCTTTCTTTCTCTCTCTCTCTCTTTCTTTCTTTCTTTCTCTCTTTCTTTCTTTCTTTCTCTCTTTCCTTTCTTCCTTCCTTCCTTCCTTCCTTCCTTCCTTCCTTTCTTTCTCTCTTTCTTTCTTTCTTTCTTTCTTTCTTTCTCTCTTTCCTTTCTTCCTTCCTCCCTCCCTCCCTCCCTTCCTCTCTCTTTTTCTTTCCTTCTTTCTTTCCCCCTCTCTCCCTTCCTCCCTCCCCTCTTCTCTCTCTCCCTTCCTTCCATCTGTCTAGTCATGCCTCCATCTGTCCACTCATCTCTCTATCCACTTACCTGTCCATCAACCATTGATTCACTCATCCATCTATCCATACATCTGTCCATCTACCCATCCATCCATCTTTCTACCAACCCACTTATTTTCCTGTCACTACACTTTTCAACTATTCATACCTGTCCACCTATTCATTTAGCTACTGACCCATCGCCCCCATCATTTACCTATTAATCCAGCTGCTTTTTCTTGAGCTCATATTAAGTTCTATGTTTTTTGCAACCTAAATGTAATTTTTTTTTGCCTTCAAAAATCTCCTTGTCTAGTGGCAAAAGTGGAGAGTGAACCAGTCCAGTTGGGGTCTATATCTTGATTTCATTTCTACCCTGTTCCCTAATCTGGGACACTGAGGATGGTGAGCTTTCGCTGTCTTAGTCTATGCATCTATAGAATGGGAGGGAGAACCATCTTATAGGCATTGCGAGGTGCTCGGAGCTTGGTGCCTGCTCCCAACTCCAGATGTTAAGCTATTCCCAGAGGCATGAATGAGAAGGAGCCCAAGGCAGAGAGTGGTCTGAGCAGTAAGATGATGCAGGGCCAAGAACCAGTCAGGAGAAAGCGCCAAGGTCTTCTCTCTCAGGTGGGGACTCACCTGTGCTCTTCTCTCTCTGGGAGTGAGAGTGTGGCACATTCAGGCAGGGCTGCCTCGCTGGAGCAAATGCATAAGTAGTTATGGGAACTGGTGGGCACAGGGCAAGTAGCCAGAGGGCATGCTTTCTGAGAAGCATGGCTCAGCTGAATGCCACAGGAGACACAGAGGAAAGGCTAGCTGCAACCCGGGATATCTGGGGGTCACAGATTCCCAGACGTCTGCTGGTGGGCTCATAGGTCTCCACCACACACAAGAAGGTTAGACAGAAATGGAAGATGTAATTTTGGGCACCTTACTACATGGGTATTTTTAAAAGTTACCTTAAAAGACACAGAAGCCAAGAGGAAAATCCAGGACAAAAGTCAGAACGATTCAAGAAGACTGTGTTTGTATATGGGGTAGGAGAGATGGTTCAGTGGTTAAAACTGGTGTTCTCACAGAGGACCTGAGTTCAGTTCCCAGCATCCATATCGGGTGGCTCACAACTGTCTGTGACTCCAGTTTTAGGGAATCCAGCACCCTATACTGGCTTCCTGGGCACCTGCACTCGCTTGCACATAGCCACATGTAAACATACACATAATTCAAAATAAAAGCAAATCTTCACAAAAGCTACACTATATTAAAATACATGGGCTATTGTCAAAACAATTCATTTAGCAAAATTATGTTACTCTAAAACCTTATGACTCTAGGGAGCCTTAAACACAGTGCACAGGGCTATGGAGATGGTTTGGTAGGTAAAGTGCCTGGCACACGATAGCAAAAACCAGAATTGGATCCCCAGAACCTATATGAAAGCTGATTGGGGAGTTGGGGATTTAGCTCAGTGGTAGAGCGCTTGCCTAGCATGCGCAAGGCCCTGAGTTCGGTCCCCCAGCTCCGAAAAAAAAAAAAAAAAAAAAAAGAAAGCTGATTGGGTCTAGCAGCCAGCCTATAATCTCAGTGCTCCAGGGCAGTGACGGAATCCCCAGAGCAAGCTGGAAAATGCTCAAGGAAGACATGTGATGCCAACCTCTGGCCTCCACATGCATGTTCACATACACACCTGTGTACCTGCACACATGTGCATCCCCACACATGTAAACATGCATATACACATGCATACCAAACACACAAACACACACACGAAGAAATCCAGTGAAGACATACACACTGTTAGTAATCTAAGATTCTAATGGTCTTAGAGATACAAGAAAGAAGCCAGGGATATCAGAAAATGAAAAAAATAATAAAGCTGTTTAAAGAAGGCAGAATCTATTAGACTAAACATAAAACACAAAGGGAATGCTCTCAGAGATAGCCAGGGCATGGTGCTGCTCTCTCAGATGTTGCTCCATGGTCGTCTTTCTAGCAATGCCTAATCTTAAAAGGCCACCTGTTTCCTATCCCTTTGCTTACCTTTCTTAATAATGTGTAACAATTATTATACCATCTGATATATACATATATATATATGTATACATATACACTTTTTCTTCCCCTTCCACAATGAAATGATAAATCTTAAAAGCTATAGTTTCATAGATGATAGAAATTCAGTGAATATTAATGGGATCAATTTTTCTGAATTTAAGGAAATACATAATAATCATTTGTTATCACCCTGATGAGACTGAAGGTTCCACGCACAGGTTAATAAAAGCCATAGATACAAACATTTGAAATGCTAGTTCTGAATTCAACCAAGACACAGAGTGTGAATTTTAGTAGAGAACCTCACTGTATTTTTGAAGTAAACAGTTTAATGTAATGCCGCTTGGATATTAAAAAGATACAAACAAACAAACAAACAAACAACAACAACAACAAAAAAGAAGACAGAAAAAAAAAAAAAAACAAGAATCGATGGGGAAAACCAGTAAGTAGGACTTTGAAGAAACCCATAAGGTCATTAGTCTCATTGATCAAAGAAAGGGTAAATATAGAAATAAGTAAGAACAGAAATGAAACATGAGCCACGGTAAATGCTATAGAAGGGATTTGTTAATGCTTGGGTAAAATATTGATTTTATTTATAGATGTGGGTGTCATTGCATAGCTGCAGAAGGGCTGAACCACTGCACTCAATACTACTGCAGGCTTCCAGAGAAATGCACCTCTTCTTTTTTCGTGTGTGCATGTGTGTTTAGATGTTTGTAGGTATGTTGTGCATGTAGACACACTATGCACGCATGTGAAGGCAGAGGTTGATGTTGTAGGACTCCCTCAGTTTCTCACCACCTTATATCTTGAGGCCTGGTTTCTCTCATTGAATCTAGAGCTCTCTTCAGCTGGGCCGTCGGGCTCCAGGACTCTGTTTGTCTCTGCCTCCCCAGCACTGGGACTACACATGGATGTCTTGCTGCCTGGCTTTTTTTATGGGGGTCCTGAGGATCAAATGTAGATCCTCATCCTTGCAAAGCAAGCGCTTTCCCAACCCTCCTTTTTATTTCTTAATAAGGAAATGCATCTTCTTGCTTTGCCCTTGGGTTCTCTTATGGGTTGAATTGTCTCCTTCCAAAAGATACGTTGAAGCCTTCTGTCTAGGCATCTGTGAATGTCACCTCATTTGGAAACCAGAGCCTTCGAAAAAGTAATCAGATTCAGGTGAAGTCATGAGAGGCGACCCTAACCCAGTGTGACCAGTGTTCTTGTATGAAGTGGGAGAGAAGGCAGCATCAGACCAAGGAACGGCAAGGGCTGGCCACTAGGTGGCAGAAGGCAGGGATGCCTAAGGGACTCCTGTCTAGGACCTCAGAGGAAGCACAGCTCTGACACCTTACTTTCCTGCCGAACCTCTGCTCTAAACCACACAGGCTGCTACTTTGCTAGGGCAGTCACGGAAAAGTATCCCTCTCCATGTCGGCTATCGGGCCACATTTATCATGTCGTTTAGGTCCATGATGTCTCCATCACTCCCAGTAACAGTTCCCTCTGTTACTCAAAAATAGAACCGTCAGGAGCACTTCTATCCATTCTGTTTGTGTCTGTAGTTCTGAGCTCTCCTGACAATACTGTTTCATTAAGAAAAAAAAATGACTTTTTTTTTGTTTTCGTTTTTGGGTTTTCAAGACAGGGTTTCTCTGCATAGCCCTGGCTGTCCTAGAACTTGCTCTGTAGACCAGGCTTCATCTGCCTCTGCCTTCTGAGTACTGGGACTAAAGGCATGTGCCACCATGCCTGGAGATTTATTTTTAATTGTATGTGCACATGGGTGCAGTGCCTTTGGATGCCAGAAGAGGGCATCAGATCCCTTGTGGCTGGAGTCATAGGAGGTTTTGCGCTGCCTGATGTGAGTACTGGGAACTGAGCTCAGGTCCTCTGCAAGAGCAGTATATGCTCTGAAAAGCTGGGACATCTCTGCTCCACGGTTTCACTTGTAAAAGCTCTCTGGTTGCAACTTTGTGATTCTCACAACATTTGTTGCTATTCCATCTATATTTTGTTGTAACGTAATTCTTGCTAAAGTTTAGTTTATAGACATGGAATAGCAAGACAACATTTTAGTTTATATTAAGTAGAATTAAGTTTTTTTTTTTTAAGTTGGGGTTCCATAGGCAGAGGTCCATGCTAATTTTATTTCAGAATTCATTCGTGAAAAATTTCAAGAATGACGACATGCAGACAGTGGGGATTAGCATTGGGGACACATATCCTTGACTTTGCCAGAGAATTCCATTGGTGATGACTCTTTATCAGGAAGGTCATGGCAGGGTCACTGCAGAAATGATGCCCTCAGCTACCCTCCATAAAAATTGATCAAGCCAGGCAAGGTGGTGTGTGCCTACGGTCTCATCTCTGGGGAAGCCGCAAGGGTTCATTTTCATCACCAGCTTGGCCAGATTTAGAAATAACTTGGACTCTCAGGAACTGGGCACGTCTGTGAGAGGATTTCCAGAGAGGTTTTACTGAGGTGGAAAGACTCATCCTGAATGCAGGTAACCCCCGGGCTGCGGTCCCACACTGAACAAGAGGCCTCATTCCGTTGCCACAGCTGAGAGCTGTCCCTGCCACCATGTCTTCTTCCCATCACAGGCTGTATTCCTGCCAACGGGGAGCCCACATACACCCTTTTATTCCTTAAGTTGCTTCTTGTCAACTGTTTGGTTACAGCAATAAAAAAAAATATGTAATGAATACAGAGGTTGAGGCAGGGGGGATCACTTAAGTCTAGGAGTTTAAGATCAGTCTGCTCAACACAGTAAGACTCCATCCAAAGGAAAGGAGAAAATGTAAGGGCCAGAGAGATGGCACAGTGGTTAAGAACATGGAGAATCCAGGTCTGATTCCCAGTACTTACATGGTGGCTCCAGGTCCAGGAATCTGAGAGCTTCATCTGGCTTCTGTGGGTATCAGGTGTGCACACTGTACACAGACATGCATGCGAGTGAATTGAGTCACTTACTTCTCTATACGCAGACTGGACATCTAAGGCCAACTGTGCCAGCCTTCTGGCTGCTGGCCATAGCAGCTGCTGGCAGAAGTCTGGACAGAAGCCTCTCCGTCTACCGCACGTTCTTTTTTCATTTTGATTTCCAGTTCCCCTCTAGCCTTTGGAGTGAGAGTATTCGCACCTCACGAGTTCTCCCAGAGCCTTCACGATTTAAGTGGCCTTTGCTGAAACACATTCTGTTAATGGCAGCCGAGGGGCTAAGTCCTCCCTGACCTTCTGGCCTGGAAGGTCTACCTTAGCCAGAATTATTTACCTGACCAGCCTCAGCCACGAGAGGGAGGCCCTGAAAAACCATAAACCAAGCTGCATGGGAGTGGGGTATGTTGCCCACACTGGAGGTTTTCTCTTCTGACCTTGAGACCCAAGGACATGGGAGGAGTGTCCTACTGCCCAGGCTTGGCCAGGTCAAGTGCAGCCGGTCAGTCACACTGCATCTTCAGTCAGGAAGCAGGGATCCACTAATGCTGGCACTCAGTTCACTTTCTCCTTTAAATTCAGTCAGGAGCCCCATACCATGAGGTAGCGCCACCCACATTGAGTAGGTCTTCTTAACTCAGTTGGTTCCATCTGGAAACTTCCTCACCATCCCCTACCTCCCAACAAAGTTTGTCTCAGAGATGAGTCTATGTCCTGTCAGGTTCATACTCAATACTAATCAGGACAGCATCTGCTGTCCTCCCTGGCTTAACTGGGGGAGGACTAGGCTGCAGGAGAGGCTGAGTCATACATCCTCCCTACGTTCTATGACTCTCCCCCAAAGCCTGCCCAAGTCTCTCAGAGGAAAGAGGAAGCTTACGAAGTTCTGGTGGCTCTAGAAGCCAAGTAGCCTTGGGGAGCCCAGGGTGAGAGGCCAGAGGCAGCAGCCGGTTCAGCGATGACCCCTCCGGGTGGGGTTCATGTTTCAAGCCTCCAGGTCCTTGTTGCACTTGAACTCCAGCACCCCAGCCGCACCTCACCCCAATATGCTCTGTTCGGAAGTAGTCAGAATGCGCTAAAAATGCAGCGACAACGGGCGACTTTGGAGGATATTTTTAAGGGTGACAGATCTGAGAGTCATTAGTAGCAGAAACACGGGACTCTTAGGAAAAAAAAATAAAAAATGAAATAAGGAACCGAAGTGCCACATCTCTGGATGTCGTGCCTCACACCTCAGCCGTGTCCTCAAGCAACACCACCCTGTTCTCCAGCCTAGATCCTGCCACTGAGTGCTGGGGACACGGTCAGAAATCCTGAGATGCTTGCTCTGGGCCCCGAGTCATCGTCTCTCAGCCCCCTAATGTAGAGACTTCTTCAGCCTGGGGCACTGATTCTGTGTGGCCCCTGGTCCTCTGGCTGAACAGGCAGGGCTGGCTCCTCCGGCCAGCATCCAAGGTGCTAGCCAGGAGGACAGGAGCTACTCAGAGCCTCATGGCTTGAAAGAAGGGTATGGCCTTCTTGCCTGTGGTGCCACTCATTAGAAAAAGCAGGCTGTTGAGACAGACTGGGACAGTAGGGTTGGGGGAGGGAGGGTAGGGGAGCACTGGTGATCAGAACTGTTCCCCAGGTGACATTTCCCTTCAGCTCAGGCTGTCCTACACAAGTGTGGTTCAGGCCACAGGACAGACACAATCTAGGAGGGGCATAATGTAGGCACAGATGTGGTGATGTGTCTCAGTGGGCAAAGGACACTCACAGCCAAGCCCTGATGGCTTGAATTGGATCCCCGGTATCCACACAGTGGAGGAGAGAAGCTGTCCTCTGACCTTAGGACCACTGTAACGTTCTCTCCCTCTCCCTCTCACGGTGATAAATCATTTTTAGTATAGGAGCAGTGCACAATCATAAACCCAAGAGTAGAGAGTAGAAAGCACAAAGGGAGGTGATGCCTCATGGGGTGACTTGTTATGACCTTACAGAGAAGGAGGAGCAATGGAGAAATCTGGGTATGGACTCAACAGACTCTGAGTAATACACATACACACACACACACACACACACACACACACACACACACACTATATATATATATATATATATATATATATATATATATATATATATATAATTTTGACTGGACTTAAGCGTGTTATTTAATCCAGGATCACCTTGAACCCGGCCCTCTAGAGTGTAGGATAATTATCTTGGACCACTGTGCACTGTTTATGCAGTGCTGGGAAGTAACCTAGGGTTTCATGCATGCTAGTCAATCACCTTCCCGCTGAGCTACCAGACGATCTATATTTCACTGGGATCTCTGTGGCTCCTATTCGGAGAACATGCTGTGGGAGGGTAAGGGCGGATCAGGGAGATCCATGATGGGAGACAGATGCAATGGTGGGTTGGGAGTAAAGGATGCTTGAAAAGTCATGTGATCAACTACTGTACTTCAGATGGAGAGCAGAGGGGGGTATATGAGGAAACCCTTGTCAAGTCCTTCCAAGGACAGGTGGCCAGATAGGACCTGAGATCTGGTCCTTTCCTTACCTCTGGTCACCGGACAGTGTTTCTTCTCCATGTGTCTACTGGTTGGGACCCATGGTTTAAAGGATTGAGGCAGCAGCCTGGTGGCAACACAAACGCTGCTTAGTCCTGTCTGTTTTCCGTATCTCGTCTTCACATGCTGTCCACAATTCAAGTTCTCCCTCCTCCTCCTCCACAGTTCCACTTTCCCTTCCATCCTCTGTGCTCTTCCTCCTCTCTAGTTTTCCCCCTCATCCTGACTGGATTTGTGTGTTAGCTTGACACAAGCTAGACTCATGAGAGAGGAAGGAGTCTCAGGTGAGAAATTGCCTCCATGAGATCCAGCTGTAAGACTTTTTCTCAATTAGCGATCAATGCGGGAGGGCCTAGCCCACTGTGGATGGTGTCATTCCTGGGCTGGTGGTCCTGGGTTCTATAAGAAAGCAGGCTGAGTGGGAAGCAAGCCAGTAAGCAGCACCCATCCATGATGGCCTCTGCATCAGCTCCTGCCTCCTAGTTCCTGCCCTGCTTGAGTTCCTGTCCTGACTTCCTTCAGTGATGAGTAGCAATGTGGAAGTGTGAGCTGAATAAACCCTTTCCTCCCCAACTTGCTTTTTGGTCATGATGTTTTTGATGCAACAACACTAACCCTAAGACGCTCCCTTTGTCCTGAGTATGGGGAGAATTAAATCCAATTTGATATGGGGGTGGCCTGTTGCTGAGGTCCATGGGTGGTATTATTTGGTCCACGTGTCATCTAGTTCCTGCGGCTGGGGGAGTAAGGTCTAAGATGAATTTCTTGCCAGGTTCTGGCCCATAGAGGAAGAGATGGACAGCAGGGCTCGTGATTTCCTCTGCTGACTGGGGAGAGGAGTCACTCTGGGGCCTCTGAGAGCTGAGGGACCATCTTGGAGAAGTATCTGTGACCATGACCTTCACAGGGCTCCTTTTTTGGGCATGTGGTAAGTCATGTCATTAAGATGAATGTGTGTTTTGGGAGAGGGTGTAAATATATAAATGGTGTCCTTGCCAGCCCAATATATCACCCCGTGTTTATTCAGTGCCTGGTGCATAAACTAGAAAGGCACGCATTGCTATTTGGGGCTGTTGAGGTTTAAAGTACATTAAGAGAGTTTACTGAAAACTCTTGGCAAACAGATAAAATACAATTACGCCAACTCCCAAGGCGCTGCAGACAAAGTGTCCTGCTAACCCGCAGTGTAATAATTCACCCTGGCCTCGACAGGCGCCTTTGAGGCATCAGAAGCCATGCCTTTGTAAACTTCAGAGGCGGCCAAGAACTGTCCCTTGGGAGCCCCTTGTCCTGTTTTTATTAACCTCCCTGTTCCTGGCTGAGGCACTGCAAGGGGATCTGGCCAGCAGTGCTCCTGACTGCCCCTGTGAGCTTTTGTAGGATCACCATGCAGGCAGAGGCGTGAGTGTGACCCCATCGGTACTCTATCTTGCTTACAGGGAGATGGAGAAATGCCCCTGAGAATTCAGTTTCCAGGCATTTCTGAGTAGCTACCGCCCGCAGTGGGCACTGGTGCTATTCCAGAGTCCAAAGAGAGCCCAGACAACTGTGGGTAGTTGGGCTAGAGGACACTGGATACCTGCACAGCTAGTGGTACACAGCTGCTGGAAGCCTGGCTTCTTTCTCCTAAGCAGGCTCCTCTCCGATGTCAGTTCTAAGGATGAAGGGATAGTTCAGTCCCTAAACCTGGCACTGGGTTGGCTGAGCCAAAGGTCAAGCATGGGCAGGCCCAGTTCATCTATGGAGGGCGAGCTAGGGTCTGTGGCAGGTGGTGTGTGGAAGGGGTGGGGACTGTCCACAGAGTCTGAGATAGCCTAGCCTTGTGAGGGAAGGCCCCTGTATCAACTAGAGTTTCATCCTCACAGCCGACCAGTATCCGGCGGGAGAAGGGTCTTCCCCAAACCAGAGAGGCTGGAGCAGCCAGACCCCAATCAGCTGCCTGAGCCAAAATGCCGGGGGCCATGGGATGTGTCAGAAGGGCTGGACTTTAGGGAGAATGTGTGGACACCCACCCTCTTTCTGATAGTTGATTGTGAGAATGAGTTCTCACTTGGGGCACAATTGTATTATTATATTGTATAATTATATTATTAGATTATATAATAATGTGATTATGCCCTCACCTTCCTATACAGCAATGCCTATACATCTTTAAAGCATGTGCTTCCAGGAGGCTGGCTTGCTGTTGAGGCCACAAAGAGCCTTGTGCTTGGGGTTGCCTCGTTAATTCTTCTTATGGGCTGTCCTGTGGGAGGTGGGCCCAGAGCATCCAGACAAAGAAGTGTACATGTGTGTGTGTGTGTGTGTGTGTGTGTGTGTGTGTGCCTTTGTTCAGAGGTCAACCTCAGGTGCCCCATCCATTGGGTACTACCCAGCTTTTGTTTGGAAAAAAACAGTTCTCTTTGGCCTGGCCTGGAACTTTGGATCTGCTTGTCTTTACTTCCCCTCTCCCCATCCCCGGGATTATAAGTGCACCCCATTGCACTTGGCTTTAAGCATGGAGTCTGGGGATTGAACTCAGGTCCTCTCATTTGCAAGATAAGCACTTCACTGCCTGAACCATTTCCCTGTGCCAGTGTCTGCCTTTGATGGCTCTTGACTTCCATTCCTTTGAGGTTGTTACATGGAGACAACCTTGTCCAGAACTTGGCATGTACAGCTTTGGATCTGTGTCTTACTTAGACCCTGGTTAGGTCAGGGCCCTACTGGCAACAGGGATCAGGAACTCCCCTCCAAGTATCCTACATAGACTTGACCTGCCAAGACCCAGGTTTATTGGGGGCCTAGAAAATTGATACGTTGGCTCAGACTTAATTTCTCAGATAGAACAATATAGTGGTTCTCTTGAGGGAGATACAGAAATTAGTCTCTCGAGGGAGACATAAACGTTAGCCCTGCTTATCTCAAATGGCCCTTCTTAGCCTTGGCCTTGTTTCCCCCTCACCCCTAGACTGTGCAAGTGACGCTGCTTAAAGTAGTTGTTCAATGGGCAATGTATTAATCCAGCATTAGTTACGGCAGTTGAGCTCCTAGAGATAAGAGAATGTAAATGTGTCTCTAGAATATGCTGCCAAGCGCTGCATCCAAACACATTCCCGAAGAAAAATGGTTGCAGTAAGATTCTGGGGAATATTAATCGTGTGGATTTACATATGCTACAGATGGCACCGCAGGTGCCAGGTCCAGCCAGGGGCTGCTGTGGGCCGCCAGAGAAGGGTCCAGCCTTTCTCTGCACGTCCCGCTAGGGGTGTTGCTGTAACTAGACTGGAGGTATCCCGCTGGGGTTTTATAGATGAAGAAACACAAGCAAAGGAAGTTTGAGAAACCTGTCCAGGGCGGCATGGCGTGAGACACTTCCAGCTTTAATTCATCCTTTGCTGCACAAGGGACCCTCAAGCTGCCCTACCCACCTGTGCCCTTGGCAGGGTCTCAAGTAGTCACTGCTGAATCTGTCCCCACTGCCTACCTCCCGTACAGCCCCGTCACCAGGACAATGACCCTTAAAGCCATAAAGAGCAAGCGATTATTACTTTTTAATCAACAAGTGTTAATTATTGAGTGCCCATGTGTGCCAGGCGCCATGCCAGGCACTGGGTTATGCTCACTCATGGGGCCTGTGCCTCAGCGGTCAGCAAATGACCCTCATGCAGATGGCACTTACCAACTGTCTGGGGTGCTGGGGAGACCCAGCGAAGAGCATGATGGGAAATATAAAATGATAGTCAGAAGAATGACTCAGAACCAACCTCCCTCCTCTTTTTTTTTTTTTTTTTTTTTTTTTTGGTTCTTTTTTCGAGCTGGGGATCGAACCCAGGGCCTTGCGCTTCCTATGCAAGCGCTCTACCACTGAGCTAAATCCCCAACCCCCCCTCCCTCTTTTTCCACCTCCTTGTCCCCTTGTCACTTCTTCCTTCTTTCCTGCTTTTTTGAAAAAGTCTTTTCTTCTGAGTCAGGTCTTGGCTCTGTAGCTCAGGCTGGTCTAGAATTGGTTCTGGTGATCCTCCTGCCTCAGCTTTCCCCGTACTGGATTTCAGGTATGTGCCAATGCTCCTGGCATGAGTGGAGTCATCTAAAGTGGACCGCACCACCCCCTTGCCTCTGTCACAGTTCTGAGCATGGCTGTTTTCACAGATGAGGAAACTGAGGTACAGAGAGGCTCAGCTTGTGCACTGACAGGTGTGCTGTTTGCTTTGTGTCGATTTGACACAAACTACAGACGTCTGGGATGAGGGAGCCTCAAGTGAGGAATTACCTCTATCGGATTGGCCTGTGGGCCATTTTCCTGACTAATAATTGATGTGGGAGAGTCCAGCCCACCTTGTGTGGTATCGCCCCTGGGCAGTTGTTCTCTAAGGAAGTTGGCGGAGGGAGCCAGTAAACAGCGTTCTTCTGTGGTTCTGCTTTAGCTGCTGCGCTGGCTTCCCTTGGTGATGGACTGCAACACAGAAGCTAAAATAAGCCTTTCTTCCCCAGGTAGGGTTTACTCAAGGTCTTTACCACAGAGACAAAGAAACAAGGTTGAGCAGCAAGCTTGCCCAGGGGCAGAGAACTACTGAGAGAAGAAACTGTGATTTGAACCCCGAGTCTAGCTGCAAAACCCCTGCTGTCGACCACTGGCTTCTTTTAACAATTGTTTTTAAAAATTCGTTTTCATTTTCTGAGTATGCGTGTTTTGTCTGAATGGATGAGTCTTAGTTAGGTTTCTACTGCTGTGGAAAGACACCATGGCGACTCTTATAAAGGCAAGCATTGGGGTTGGCTCACAGTTTCAGAGGTTTAGTCCATTGTCATGGCAGGAAGCAGGCAGCGTGCAGGCAGACATGGTGCTGGAGAAGGAGCTGAAAGTTACACAGGAACTGGCTTGAGCTTCTGAGACTTCAAAGTCCAGTGATGCATTTCCTCCAACAAGGCTACAACTCCTCCTAGTGCCACTCCCTATGGACCAAGCGTTAAAACACATGAGGCTTTCGGGAGAGCATTCCTTTTCAAACCACCACAGTATGGCTATGCACTGTGTGTGTCTGGTGCCTGCAGAGGCCAGAAGAGCTCATCAGATCTCTTGGAACTGGATTCACAGACTGTTGCAAGCTGCCTTGTGGGTGCTGGGACTCAAACCCTGGTTCTCTGCAAGAGCAGCAAGTGCTTGAAATTGCTGAGTCATCTATCCTGTCCGCCTTTCTCTCCTGTTTAAAAAGAAACAAACAGGGCTGGAGAGATGGCTCAGCAGTTAAGAGCACTGACTGCTCTTCCAGAGGTCCTGAGTTCAGTTTCTAGCAGCAACACCATGGTGGCTCACAACCATCTGTAATGGAGATCTGATGCTGTCTTCTGGTGTGTCTGAAGACAGCTACAATGTACTCATATACATAAAAAGAAACAATAAAGCCTCACTATACAGCATCAGAACTCACTCTGTGGACTAGCCTGGCCTTGAGCTCTGCCTGCTTCCCAAGTGCTGAGATTACATGTGGACACCATCACACGGGTCTTTATGGCTTCTTAAGAGATAAATGGCTCTCGCCTATAGTCCCGACACTTAGGAGGCTGGGAACAGAGGATTGCCTCAATTTGAAGGCCTGCCTGGGCTGTATAGCAAGTACCAGATCCCCTGGGCTACACGATCTTTCCTGAAGAGACCAAAGTCAAAAGAAAAAGCGAACAAGTCAAGCATAAGCAGTAAACTGGATTACTCTGAACATCCTGACCGTCCCAGACACCAAGCCACACCTAGAGTGCTGGGGTATGTTGTGCATGTTCATGTGCGTGTGTGTGTGTGTGTGTGTGTGTGTGTGTGTGTGTGTGTGTGTGTGTGTGAGAGAGAGAGAGAGAGAGAGAGAGAGAGAGAGAGAGAGAGAGAGAGAGAAGCTAGACTGTGAGGAGTGATAAGAGTACAAAGCGTTTATGGAGGTGCCAATTTTCTTGGGGTTCATCTCCCTTTCATACAGCCGCTGGTGGCTGGGGAATCGTGTCTAAAGACACAGGAAGCTGTGCCAGGGTTGGAAACATAGAGGAGAAAAACCAATTCATTTTTCCATAAGCCATGTCTTCAAGGGAATGAGGCCACTCTCCTGTGCCCAGGTTGATGACTCAGTGTTTGGAATTAGGGTAGAACACCAAGTCCAACTCTGTCTGGGTACCATGCATGTAGGTCTCTGTTGGCTTGGGTGGAGTCAGTTTTCAGATTGAAGAGGGATGGGAGAGTCAAGCCACATTATCTTCTGCAATGGTCTGGGCTTGGCATGGCAGAAGAGGCCAGAGAGAGCTGGAGGTTACACGTATGAGTGCATTAACCCGACTGAGCACATTTATCTTGGAGGGCACCGTGGCCCAGCTGCGGCTATTGGAAAGATTACAGCCCTGGGGAAAGAAACATGTTGGCTGATAATGACCCAAGGTTTTTGAGTTTTGGGTTGCCTGCCCCTCATAAGGAGCAACTCACTGTTGGTAGCAAGGACAGAAAGATTCCTTTGTGGTTACAATGTATATGTCTGTGGTTGCTATGCATTTGGGAGTAGAAGGCGAGGGAGGAAGGGGATATTCACCTGCCAAAAGCAGGAGCTAGAAGCACGAGGCTCATCTTTCTCTTCTTCCTGCTATCTACTCCTCTGTTGTGGGCACTCCCAGGAAAGAGGATATACTATTCTCAGGAGCCCATTTTACCCAGTATGCAGTCTGTTAAAAGGTCTGTGGCTGGGGCATTATTTTACCAAGCCCACGGAGAAGAGCAGGGTCTGGGGCATTGAGCATAGAGTTCAGAGAACTGGAAACACATGTTTTTCATGGAGAATTGCAACACCTAAGGGGTCTAGTTGAGATGAGGGGCCGAGACTCCACTTGTAAGAAAGCACATCTGGGGCAGCAAGAAGGCTTGGTGGGTAAAAGGGCTTTCCTCAAGAAGGATGACCTGAGTTCGATCCCCGGGATCACATGGTAGAGGAAGAGAATCTACTCCTTATAGGTTCTCCTCTGTCTTCTACTTGAGGGCCATGCTCCCTTCCATACACATACACCAAGCACAATTTTTTTTTTTTTGTGACAGGTTATCACTATATAACTCTGGCTGGTTTGGAACGCACCGAGCTAGCCTCATGTAAAGAGATCCACTTGCCTCTGCCTCCTGGGAAGGACTACACTTTTCTCAGCTCATTTTATCTAGGTTCCAGGCTGTTCTAAGTAGTGTGTGAGATGTAAGACTATTTGAATGAGAATGTCCCCCATAGGCTTATGCATTGGGATGTTTTGTCGCCACTTGGTGGTGCTGTTTGGGGAGGTAATAGAGTCTTTAGGAAGTGGAGCCTTGCTGGAGGAACTGTCACTGGGGATGGGTTTTGAGGGTTTCTGGCTCCGCCCTATGGCTAGTTCTCTTTTTGCTTTCTGTGTGCAGTAGAGATGTGCTCTCCCTGCCTCCCATCCCAGCTGCCATGCTTCTCTGGTCGTAATGAACTCTCCCTCTGAAAGGACAAGCCAGATGCTTTCCCCTTTTGCTTTTGGTTAAGGTATTGTATCACAGTAACAGAAAAGAAACTAATGTAAATACATTTAAAGACTCAAGTACCACTGAAATTGAGAAGGTCATAGGGTGAAGGGTAACATTGTGCATACTTCCCTAGGGAGGAAGTCTTTGAAGGCTTCAAGCCTAACTAGCTATAGTCAACAACCAAGTATCTTTACGTCTGTTTTCCGGGATCCTGACGTGACCCAGCTGTAGTGACCACCGCTACCTCGTGTTTCTCATGTCCTGTTTTTGGGAAGCTGTTGATTAGTCCTTTGTAGAACTAACCTTATGCCTAATCATTTTTCCCCACTTTTCAAGTAGAGGGATTCCTGCAAACAGGGTCTGGGGTAAAGTAGACGAACATTTATGCAATGAATGAATGAATGAATGAATGATCAAGACATATCTATCCTCTCCATCTTTGGAGTCTCATTAGACTTTTATAACACCCTAGCTGGCATTTATGAGTTCATTCCTATAATAGGTTAAGCGGTGTCCCTTCAAATCCATGTATAATGAGAACATTAGGCCGTGAGCTGATTGAAAACAGGGTCTGTTGTGGGTATAATTAGTTAAGGATCTAGAGAGGAAAGCCTCTCAGGATTTGCAGTGAGTACTAAAGCAAATAACTCATGTCTTAGATGGAGGAGACCCAAGGAGGAATGGGGATGGTGATCATGTCATGATGGAGACAGAGACTGGAGTGATATGACCAAACCCCAGAGCATCTAGATGGTTGGTTCCCATCTTCAGCTAAGAGAATGTGAGGGAATAATTTCCGAATTTTTTCTCCTTCTGTGTATATGTGTGCAGGTGTGCACATGTGCAGTATTAGGGTAGGCACTTGCGGAGGCTAGAGGACAGCATCAGCTGTCATCACTGCTCAGTCATTGTCCGGTTCTGGCTTGAAGGTCACCAAGTAGTGAGTCCTGTGAGTCCAGAGTTCCTCCTGACTCTGTCTCTTCAGCACTGGGATTACCAATGCTTGTTACTACGTGTGACTTTTTTTTTTTTTTTTTTTTTTAAGTGTGGGTTCTGGGCTCAAGTCCTCATTCATGGGAGGAAAGTATGTTACCAGCTGAGCCATTACCTTATCACCAAGTTATCCTGTTTATGGTAACTCGTTTTAGCATCTTTAAAACCCCAAGATAACCCTAATAGCGTCTGATAGGCTGTTAATCCCCTCTCATCCTCTACCTCGATCAGCTAGGGGAAGGTCTGGGTTATAGCTGAATGTCTGTGTCCTGAGAAATCACCTGACCAACTATCTTGGTTTGACTGGGTCTTCCAAAAACCCCTGAGCTAAAACTGAAATAGCAGATTTGCTGGTACAACTGGCCAACCTGATAACCTGGTGTCTTAGTCGGTGTTCTATTGCTATGAAGAGACACTATGACCAAGACAACTCTTATAAAGACATCATTTAATTGGTGCTTGTTTACAGTTTCAGACATTTAGTCCATTATCGTCATGGTGGGAAGCATGGCAGCGTGCAGGCAGACACGGTGCTGGAGAGGTAGCCGAGAGTTCTACATCCAGATCTGCAGGCAGCGGGAAGAGAGAGACACTGGGTCTGGCTTGGCCTTCTAAATATCCCCAAGACACACTTCTTCTAGCAAGGCCACACCTCTTAATCCCTCTCAATTAGTGCCACTCCCTGATGAGGAATCACTCACTATGAACCTTTGGGGGCCATTCTTTTTTTTTTTTTAATTTTTTTTAAGATTTATTTTATTTTATGTATATAAGTACAGTGTTACTGTCTTCAGACACACAAGAAGACATCTGATCCCATTATAGATGGTTGTGAGCCACCATGTGGTTGCTGGGATTTGAACTCAGGACCTCTGGAAGACCAGTCAGTGCTCTTAACCACTGAGCCATCTCTCCAGCCCTGGGGGCCATTCTTATTCAACTACCGTGCAAGATTATCAGTGCCAGCTGGTTCCTGATTGGCACGACAGTTCTTTCTTTAACTACAGTTATTTACTGTATGTGGGAGGGTGCTTGCCACAGTGCGTGAGGGGAGGTCAGAGGACAAACTGTGGGGGTTGATTTGCTCCCCTACCTTGTACGTCCTGCAGACTGAATTTAGGCCTTCAGGCATGGGGGCAGGCACCTTTACCTGCCGAGCCTTCTCATTAGCCCCAGTTGCGTCTTGTGTAAGGAGAGTGCGTGGCTGTGCGAGCTGCAGATGGAATATGCGCCTTGTGCAAGGTTTGCATAGAGCCTGATGGGAGAGGACTGAGAACCTAAAATCTTCTCTGGCTATCAGGGAGGCAGGGAGGCCTATAGGGCCATTCTGCAGAGGTCTGCGAGATTACTGTTTTGGAATCCCTGGGGGTTCCCTGGAGGTCTGTTCTTGGGGTGTGCAATGTGGGGGGTGGCCCCGGGCGCTTCTATGTGGAGTAGTCGTCTGCCTCCAGGAAGCAGCTGGCACCTGCCGCGCCTGGGAGCTTCTTCTCCGGGACCAATACCGAGCAAGCCTCGGTTCCACACCCTCAGCCTCCTCTATTTGAATACTCTGAATGGAGCTGATTGCCTAAATTGAAGGTATTATGCTATAATGATTGTTATAATTAAAACTATTATCATCTGAAAGAGACCAGAACACGAGAAACCACAGCAAAGACTTTTAAAGCTTTTAAGGCCTGTTTTTTGAACCAGATAAAAGCGGCTTTGTGTGGAGTGGTTTAAAGAGAGGGAGAAAGGTGAGTGGCCACCTGTGGCCTCTGAAACACGGTAGCACCACAGGGAGCCTGGTTCCCAGCAAGGTGGGTGGCAGCCTCGGGAGATCTGCTCATGGTGGGGGTGTGTGTGTGGGGGGGAAGCTGCCACTTGGCCCAGAGCCGAGATGCAGGCTTTGAGCAATGGGCTAACTAGTAGAGGTTTTGAGGGAACTGGGGCCCATCTGGGATCAGATAGGACACTCTTCTGAAAGCCATAGCCTTTGAAATGATTGACTCATCTTCTGCCATGCAGCCCTCAGTTCTGCCTCCCTCAGGAAGGAAGGTAGCCTGTGTGTCTGGGGATGTGAGGCTACAGAGTCTTCACATGACCGTGGGAGGGGGCAGAGGCTCTAGGGGCCGGCTCAGGAAAGGGTGGGGGAGGGGGATGCTAGGATTCAGACTCACAGCAGTGTCTGGACTTGGCAGTTGGGTTACCCAAGGCTCAGGATTTGATAAGATTTGGAGGTGAGGACAGGACAGTGGCCAGTGGTCAGTGTTTTTTTTGTTTTTTGTTTTTTGTTTTTTTTTTGTTGTTTTTGTGTTTTTTAAAGCTTTAACTCTCTTTGTCTTAACAGCAAGGGAGAAAACAAAGACTTTAAAGAGGAATGGATGAGGCTAGAACTCCCAACTCGGGGGTGTTTGGCCTTACCTTAGAGCTCTCCCTTGAGAGCCAGGCTGACTTCCCCACATGTCTACATATATGTTATAAGTGAGTGAATGAGTGTGTGTGTGAGTGTGTGTGTGTGAGTGTGTGTGTGTGTGAGTGTGTGTGTGTGTGAGTGTGTGTGTGTGTTGATACTCTGTAGGATCCCAAGATGGACACATCTGGTCCGAGGTCAGGCTCGGAGCCTGGTCCAGGCTGACCCTGATCCTACATACCTGATTCCTGTGCTGTACTGTGAAGCAGCAGAAGGTGATTCCACCCGCATGCCACTTTGGTGTAAGACATATTTTGAGCTAAGAGCCCTGGGGAGATAGCCCCAATCGGTAAAGTGCTTGCCATGCAAGCACAAAGACCCAAGTTCGATCCCCCAGAATCCATATAATAATAAAAGCTTACTTCAGTCTTTTTCTCATGAGTTTTATGAACTCATGGAATAACTTTGGTCAGACTTAGAACATTTAAGACCAAGTCTGGCAGGCAATGAAGACTGCCACTGAGCTGCATGCAGCTGCCATCATGGTTTAGTCCAGCTATGGATGCATAGACTTCTACCCTAGTCTGTGGCAACTGGCGTAGGATTTTGCTTTTTCCTAAACCCAAGACCTTTGTTCTCTTCTTGGAATACACCTTCATTTTGCCAAATCCCTATCTCCTGATCTGCAATTCTTAAGTCCTCAAACAAAGCTCTTTCATAATTTCCAGCTTGATATTGATTTTTATGGTAGTTTAAAAGAAATGTTCCCCATAGACTCAGGCATTTGAACAAAGCCTTGGATGGCTTTGTTTAGGGAGGTTTTGGAGCCATGGCCTGGCTGGGGGAAGAATGTTGCTGACAGAGGGCTTTGAGTATTTAAAACCTTTCACCGCTTCCGGATCATTCTCTGCTTCATGCTTGTGGCTAAGGAGGTGAGGTCTCAGCTTCCTGCTTCAGTCTCTATGCCCAATGCTTGTTGCTACATTTTGCAGCCATGATGGATTCTTATCCCTTTGGAACCATGAATGACATTAAACTCTTCTTTTATAAGTTACTTTTGTGTTTTATCATAGCAATGGAAAGGTAACCAGTACAAATTTTTAGACCTACATCCTGTGTGTGTATGTGTGTGTGTGTGTGTGTGTGTGTCTGTATGGTGTGAGGTCTTTGAATCTAATACATGTGGTTTGAATGAGAGTATCTCCCATAAGCTCATATATTTGAATAACCCATCCCCAGTTGGTAGAACTGTTTGGGAAGGATTAGGAGGTGTGGTCTTATTGGAGGACAGATGGGGTTTCAGGTTTCAAAAAAACTCACACAATTTCCAGTGTGTTCTCTGTGCCTCCTGCTTGTAGGTTTTTGAGATGTGAGCTCTCAGTTGTTCCTGCTTCCATGTTCCCTCAAACTGTATGGCCTCCAAGAAATTCTTCCTTCTATAAGTTGTCTTGGTCATAGTATTTTATCACAGCAATAGCAAAGTAACTGATACAGTATACAATTATTTGCAACTTGCATATCTTACCAAATAACACCCCTTGGATTTAACTTTCCTGACAGCATCTTCTTGTTTTGAACTGTAGCAGTGTTTACTCATTTATACAATGTAAACTAGTAATTGTTAAGATGAAAATAATAAAAAAGAAAAGAGATGCCATTCTTTCAGTCAGTGGTTGAGCAAACATTGGAGAGATGGTTACTATGGAGAGCCAGGAGGCTGAGATGCCACTCATTTGGTAGAGTGCTTGACTAGCATGCAAGGTCCTGGTCACACCTGTAATGGCAGCACTTAGAAGGTGGAAGCAGGAGGATTGAGGACAAGGTCATTCTGGGTTACACAGTCAGCCTGGGCTACCTGAGGCCCTGTGTCAAAAGAAGAAGAGAAAGGCAGGAACGGGGAGGTTGATGGGGGAGGAAAGACTATGGGGACTATGTAGAATTTTTCTCTGACTATTGGTTGGAGAGTTACTGGGACCTTTGTTTTTTAAGGATGCTTATTTATTTTTGTTTTATGTGCATGGTGTTCTGCCTGCATGTGTGTCTGTGTGAGGATGTTGGATCCTCTGGAACTAGAGCTGCAGTCAGTTGTGAGCTGCCAGTGCACTACCACTCTAGCCCCTGCTACTGGGATTTGCTGTGGTAGATCCTCAGGTCCTGGGTCCCTGTGATCTCTCTCAAAAGAATTCATGGGGTTCAGCATAGGAGACAGAGAGATGTACACAATGGGACATCCCCAAGGGATGAGTACAGGCATGGCCAATGGAATGTTGAAGAGCAGAGAGTGGCTAGTGACCAGAGAGCATTGTGGCAGCCTGCAGTTTCAGCTAGCCTTTATCCTACCTTTTGAAAGTTTCTGGAACTTCTGAAAGCTTCCCGGGGATCGCACCCTGTCTGGGTGATTGGCAGGTCCATTTGGATTAACTCTTAATGGGGGCAGTAACTTCTGGCATTCTTACCGTCTTTAGGCAGTTGAGAATGTCATGTCTCCATGTAGGGGTGAGATAAGACTTAAACTCCTCCGCTCTTTTTGACCAGCAATCAAAGTTCTGTCGTTGGGCTTCCTGGTTTTACAGTCTGCTGATTACGAAGGTTAGGGTTCATCCTAATGGCCTTCAAGCCTGCTGATAATCTGACTGGCTACCTAAAAAGAGGTGTGTACGTTGATACAGATTGTGTGTGTGTGTGTGTGTGTGTGTGTGTGTGTGTGTGTGTGTGTGTGTGTGTGAGAGAGAGAGAGAGAGAGAGAGAGAGAGAGAGAGAGAGAGAGATATGCTTGTCTAAACAACTTGCTTCTAGCTCTGTAGCCTACATGACACACAGGTATGTCCAGCAATGTTTTTGCAACCCATGTCACAACACAGCAGGGAGGGCAGCCCGCCTTTGAGTCTTGGCTAGGTTTTAAGTTCCTGATATCAGGTGGTGAGTCTTCAGTCACGACTGACAGGAAATATAAATGCATCTCACACACTCGGAGATCTGCTGCTTTCTAGTTCATTGCTTTTTAGCAATCCGGTTCTAGGTACATGAATACCTAAATATGGCTATTGGGTTTGCAGTGAAAGATGTCAGGTGCCTGCTTCCAGTTTCCAAGAAACACCTGCTCCAATATTTAAACATTTTTTTATTCTTGCACTGTTTACCTTTTTCACCACATTTCTCTACGACTTAAATTAACAGCCATTTCTTGACTTCTAAGAGTTTTTAGATAGGATCCATCAAGTTTCCCTTTGTGGAAGAGGAGACAGCCTTCTCTGCCTTCCCAGAAGCTCCCCCGACCTCCTCTGGAGCACATTAAATCTTTATTTAGAACAAATCAATATTCAGTGTTTACATTATTATGCACATGTAGCTGTTCTTCACAGTGAGTCACGTGTTACAGTAAGTACTAGGAGTATATTTCTCTCTTACGATTTTTAATGTTCTCAGAAGTTAATAATTGCTCTGTTTCTTTTTCATTTGTATTGCTTCCTATGTACCAATTACAGATTATTTCCCAAGCTCCACGATGGAGCTGTCAGTCTCTTGAGTATTTCAAATACTCCAGGCAGTCTGCTTGCTTTATTTGTTTTGGGTGCAGTCATTCAGGAGGCTTCTGGTGCCTCCCCACTTGGACCGTTGTTCTCTAGCAGATTTTTATGGTAGAATTTTTTCATCACAGTCTTTGAGGGTATTCCCTGGGGTCTGCATTCCATACATAGAAAGGGACAGGGTCTGAATACCTGCAAGGGTCTGCTCCACATGAACTAACTTTTTCCCACGAGGTCCCCAGTGATAAACTGGGACCATAGCCTCTCAGTAGTGGTGTCTTGATTATTTGAACTTGACACAGCCTTGAGTCATCTGAGAGGGAGTTTTAACAGATGGATTTCCCAGGTAAGATTGGCATCTCTTTGGTTGATAACTGGCGTGGGAGATCCAGCCCACTATGGGCGGCACCATTCCTTGGCAACTGGTTTTTAGTCTGCATAAGAATGGGAGTCTAAAAGTGAGCCAGCAAGCTCTTTCATGGTTTCTTTCTTTCTTTTTTTTTTTGGGTTCTTTTTTTTTTTTTTTTTTTTTTTGGAGCTGGGACCAACCTTAGGGGCCTTGCGCTAGGCAAGCACTCTACCACTGAGCTAAATCCCCAACCCCTCTTTCATGGTTTCTGCTCCAGGTTCCTACCTTGACTTCCCTCAATGATGGACTGTGGTCTGGAAGTCAATAAACCCATTCCTCCCTAAGTTGCTTTAGGTCACCACAGTGTGGAGCCAACCCTTCAGCTCCCGTTTTTGTTTTTGTTTTTTTAACATGGCTTCTCTGTGTAGTCAAGGCTGTCCTCAGATGCACAGCATTCCTGCCTCAGCCTCCCAAGTGTTGAGATTACAGATATATACCATGATACTGGGCTCAGCCTGCGCCTTTTATTTGGCGAATTAAGGACATCCATATTCAGAGCTATAACAGAAAAGTATATACCAGTTCTTACGATGTTTTCTCTCCTAACATATGTACTTTTCTCTCCTAATACATGATGTTTTCCAAATTTTCATTTGATTATTTACTCTTTTAGTGAGACCCATTCTCTCCTGCCACGTGGTCAAGCTTATCCACTTCCTCTCTGCAGAGGGTCTTTGACATTTTCTCTAGCGTCGACTTTGCCCACATGCATTCTTGATGTTTATCTTGGAAAGATTTCCTTCCTTCCTTTCTGTCTTTCTGTCTTTCTTTCTTTCTTTTATTCTGGAGGATAACTGCTGGTATACAGCAATCTAAAGTGGACTTATTCTCGTCTAGGATTTGAATAATATCATTCCACACTCAACTGACTATCAGAGTTTCTGTTGAAAATCTGCTGCTATCCTGGTAAGTTTGACATATATATATATATGATATGTGTGTATGTGTGCATGTGTATGCATGAGAGAGAGAGAGAGAGAGAGAAAGAGAGAGAGAGAGAGAGAGAGAGAGAGAACAAGAGGGGAGGGAGTGTCAGAAAGCATGGCAAAGGAGGAGGAAGGAGAGAAGGAGGTGAGAGAGTTTCAGACAAAAAATTAAAAAGAAAAATACATATACACCAGTCAGTAAAGACTAACAAGCCTTTTTTAAAAGTCCATTTGTGTGTGTGTGTGTGTGTGTGTGTGTGTGTGTGTGTGTGTACATAGGGACACATGTGTGTCATGGCTTGTGTGTAGAGATCAGAGGACAGTTCTGGGAGTCAGTTTTCTCTTTGCACCATGTGCATCCCAGAGATCAAATAGTCAGTTTTGGCTGCAAGTGCCTTTTCCCACTGAGTCATCTTGTTCGCCCCTCAGAAAGAATCTCAATGGGGAAAAACATTTTAAGAAAGTGTCATCCGCACTGAGGTTCTGGCAGGAGTGGGCATTTGCTCCCCCTGCCAAGCTGCAATCCTGCTTTGCATCCTTGGGAAACAGTGAAAACTTGGGAGGTCACCTGTTCTTGCTCATCAGCCTGCAAGCTTGTCTGTGCTTTGTGTGCATGCAGTACCCATGGACGCCAGAAGAGGGCATCAGATCCCCTGAAATTGGACTTTATGGGTCTAAGCCATTGGAATTAAAACCCAGGTCATCTGGGAGAACAGCCAGTGCTCTTAACTGTTGCCATGTCTCTCTAAGCCCTTGGATTAGTTTCCTGTTTGCAGGGAATAAACGTTCCCTTGGTGAGGTTTTCTCCAGAGATTAGCCCTCCTATGGGTGGGCTGACTCTAAGCTCAGCTTTATGTCAGAGGCCCAGGCTCCATGACACCCACACACAAGGTATGGCAGCCCCACCTTTGTGCACATGGAAATCCGTCTAAGTCTCCTGACCCTCCAGGCCACCAGAATGTATTTTCAGTCAGCCTGCTTCCATGACACGCTGGGTTTAGCCTCACACTAAATGCATGTAGTATGTTTTGATCAAATAATTAATTTCCTCCTTCTTAATTATGCCTCAGTTCCTCCCCCTTCTCTCCCAGTTCCATGTGTTCTCTCTTTTTTTTTTGGTTCTTTTTTCTTCGGAGCTGGGGACCGAACCCAGGGCCTTGCGCTTCCTAGGCAAACGCTCTACCACTGAGCTAAATCCCCAACCCCTTGTGTTCTCTCTTTTAATCCCTTTGAATTCACCTGGTGATGCCTGCATGTATATGGGTGTAGGACTGTGGACACAGGCAGCCCGTCAGGGGCCACCTCTCTGACTATCCCTCCTTCCAGTCACCGATTACCAGTAGCACCTCAATTAGGGGTGGGACGTTTCCAGGCCATGCTCTGCCCATGCAAGCATTGTGTCTGGCTAGTTTATAGCTGCTGTAAGTTTGTGTGTGCGATGGCCCTGTTAGGTCCTGCAAGACACGTTCTCTTGCAGATATCAGCTGATCTTGCTAGTCTCTGTTCTTGCATGTGAATTCCCTCAGGTAGAAAAGACGAAAACCCTTTCTGTGCATCTCCGGGATGTCCTGGAACTTACTGGGTAAACTAGGATGTCTTGGAATTTACGACAATCTTTCTGACTCTGCTTCTTGAGTGCCGGGGCTACCGCTGTGTACCACAATGCCTGGCACATTCCTCTGTGTGTGTGTGTGTGTGTGTGTGTGTGTGTGTGTTGTATAATATATGGAGAATAGAAGACAACCCCAGAGGTTGTTCTCAGACAGTTGTCCATCTTTTCTTGGGTCTCTTATTAGCCCTGAACTCTCCAAATAGGTCTAGCTGGCCACTGAGCCCTAGGAATCTACCTGTTTCTGTTTTTCCACTTCTGGGATTATAATTGCTTACACCACCAGGCCTTTGGGGATCCAACTCCTGTGCTTGCAAGGTAAGCCCTTTCTGATGAAGCCTCCCCAACTCTCTGGGCTTGCAAGGTAAGCCCTTTCTGATGAAGCCATCTGGATCAGCCCCTCCACTCTCTTTCTAGGATAGTTAATTGTTTGAGTAAGTGTTGTCTACACAGGTTTGCAAATCTAAAAGGCACATAATAGAATGTGTCCCTTTTATTCCTGCCTTTATCTGTTCACAAATTGGGCTTGATATTTCCCCATAACTTCTTTATATAGCGATGTACAAGAAAATATGAATGTATAGTTTTGTCTCTCCTATCCCTATTTTCCCAAACAATAGCATATTGTATGCATTTTCTGACATTTTACTTTTATCGCCTATCAAAATATTTTGATGAATAAAACGTACCTTCACTATGGCTTTATAGCTGTGTCATATTGCATTCCGTGGATATAACCTTATTTGTTTAACCTGTCATCTTTTGATAGATATTTAGGTTGTTTTTCAATCTGCTATTATAACCAATTCTGCGAATATGTTAGCATTCTTGTAGAATAAATTCCCAGAGGTGGAACGGCTCCGGCAAGAGGGATGTACATTAGTAACCTTGACAGCGATCTTCAAATTGCCCTTCCTGGGATCTGCACAGTTCACGCTCCCGTCAGCAATATTTAAAGGACCCACTTCCCCACACCAACACAATGTGTTCTCGGCCTCTTGGTATCTTGCCAGTCTGGCGGATGAAAATGGTCTGTGCATCTCTATTTAAGCGCTAAGAGACCATTCCCGGCTGCTCCTCCAGCAGTCCTGTGTTTCTGAGCAATGTCTCCTTGGCCAGAATTTTGTCATGTGTTTCTTCCTAAATCATCCATCAACAGAAGGAACAAAATCACCCTAATTGGTCTTAAGTTAATCTGGTTTTACATCCTGTGGTGGGCCTGGGATCTGGGCCAGACCTCCCAGTGCCTAGTGCCTACACAACATTGGGTTTCTAATCATGAGGTGGTGGTCATGGACGGTGGGTAGGTGCCGGGCAGTGTACCCAGTCCCCCAGCCTGTTAAAGGCTACCTCAGACCTGGGCTGTCTTCTGTGTTTGGTCGTTCTTGGCTGCCCTGGGGGTGGGATGATGTCTGAGGTTGTAGAGAAAGTTTGTTCCAAGATGAGATCCAAGATATTGGTTGTATAGACCCTGTTATGGAGGAATACAGGTTTTAAAACTTGGCAGTCTGGGTTCAAATTCTCATCGAACATTTGTTATCTGTTTATTCACCCAGTCTTTGTGTGTGTGTGTGTGTGTGTGTGTGTGTGTGTGTGTGTGTGTGTGTGTACACCAAAGTATTTGCATGGAGATCAGAGAGCAAGTTTCAGGATTGGGTTTTCTCCATTCACCATGTTGGTCCAAGGGCTCAAACTCAGATTGTCAGCTTGAGGGTAGCCCACTTTAGTTTTGGGACAGGGTCTCTCACAGACCGTAGCGGTCACTCACCAGTTGGGTTCAATTTGCTGGCCAGTAAGTTCCGGGGGTCCTCTCATCTCTATCTCTCTAGGGCTGAGTTTATGTGCCTGGCTTTTAACATGGATGTCTCAGATCGGGACTCAGGCCCTCATATTCGGCCAGAGCCATCTCCCTGCCCCCACACTCCAGGCCTCTCCAAGCCCCGAGTTCTCAGTTCTAAAGCTGAGCCAGGGACAAAGGCTGATCTCAGGGGCTGCTTACACCACCAAGGTTAAAAGCCCATGTCCCATGCGCCCCACATGGGCTTCCCTTAACTAGGATGTCCCATGTCACGAGACGATTCTGCTAGTTTTTCTCTAGGTCATGAGCCCCTGGGAACAGTGGGGAGGCTCAGCTGTCCCACTGTCCCTAGGCCAGGTGTATAGCCAGGCATACAAAAAATACTTATGGAATGGGTGAGAGAGTAGCAATAATTCAGGGCAAAATAGTCTGCTCCACAGCCTAATGGTGCTCAGCATCCTCAGCCATTTTGAGGTGGGAGATCCCTGCTCCCACCAGTCCATGTCGGATCATTCACACATGCATGCCTCCTGATGATGTGCCTGGTTTATCTATGGCATCTGACTGTATTGATTTATCAATGCCCATTTTGCAGTTGGATCAATAGCTTAATTGCATCTCCGGTTGACATGGGGATACAACCTGTTTGCAGTACGGAGAGCAACCTTGAGTTGAGAACCTGTCCAAGCCTTTGTTTGCTTTCCAATTTGGAGCCGCCTTTAGGACCAGAGACCAGACCTTGTTGTACCAACACCGTGACGTCAGGGCCAAGTGAGGCCTGAGGGCTGTGTTGGGTGTGTGTGGCAGAGGTATAGGGTTTTGCCTGCTCAAGGAAGAAAATGGATGCAGGATGCCTGCATCTGGGATGGGTATCACATGAGTCTGTGCTCATGTTTCTTGTCCAGTGAACATACTTAGATGCCTAGGGTCTGTCCCATACAATAGAGTCTATCCCACACAGTAGGGTCTGTTTTACACAGTAGCATCTGTCTCACAAAGTAGGTCCCACATAGTAGGGTCTATCCCACACAGTAGGGTCTATTTTACACAGTAGTATCTGTCTCACAAAGTAGGTCCCACATAGTAGGGTCTATCCCACACAATAGAGTCTATCCCACACAGTAGGGTCTGTCCCACATAGTAGGGTCTATCCCACACAGTAGGGTCTATTTTACACAGTAGTATCTGTCTCACAAAGTAGGTCCCACATAGTAGGGTCTGTTCCACACAGTTGGGTCTGCTCCACACAGTAGAGTCTACCCCACACAGTAGGGTCTGTCCCACATAGTAGCTGCTGTTAGAATGTTTGCAAACAAATGCCATGATATTCTTGAAGGGCTTTGGGGATGTTTGAGAGATGGCCAAGCTCTGGCAGTAGGTGGCGCTATGTCAAAGTCTGAGGCCCAAGTCTGGAAAGGAAAGGCTCTTTGTGGGAGCTTCCGAGTCCTCGACTGAAATGGAAACTGATGATTGAGCAGTCCTGACTTTTAAAATCTTCAAACAATACCAAAAGGACTTAACTTTGTAAACACAAAGGAATCTCAGTCAATGAATAGAATATTCATTTATTAAGCACCTACTAAGTGCCTGGTACAGTATTAGCATATTAATTCTGCAGGAGTGTACTTTATATCACACTCCCTTGTCTAATCCATCTCTATTGCTTACCTTTTAGAGGACTACATTGATGAATTGTTCTATTAAAGAAGGATAACGATATTTAAAGTCTTTAATGGGAGAGGAATCACAAAGGAGTTTTTAAGACTAATTTAGACTTGTGTGGAACATTCAACACATTATGCTAATTTTTTTTTCAGAAGCTGAACAGCTTAGAAGGGGAAAAAAATCAGCCTGTTTTCATCTTGCTGCCAAAGCTGGGTGATCTAGGCCTCATCAGTGCTAACAAACGCACCCCTAATAGCAGTTTGCATTTGTTAGGCTGAAGACCGCGTCTCTGGAAAACATTCTTAGTGCTTATATTATCTTACAGATTACACTGGCGCTCAACCCAGGGTCCCAGGAAAAATATAATGGCAGACTGAAGCCGATGGGCTATTTTTATGGGAGAGACTTCATTATTCTGCGAAGTTGAAAGAAATCTTTGAAGATTCAGGGATATGTGTGTGTGCGCATGTGCATACGTGTGCAAACACACACGCACCACACACTCATGAGCTCAGGTTGGCTGAGGAGTGTAGCTGCAGCCTTCTGGGTCTCAGGCACTTGCCTTGTAAGCCAGGGAAGCTGACTGAGATTGTGGGGTGGCAACACTGCTATTCTCCCCAAGTCGGGCAGAAGGAGAAACAGCTGGCCCTGCCCTAAGTCCCAGGCTGGGAGCCCCTTCTTTGCTAGAACATAGGCTTCATGGGTTAGGGCACAGGGGTTCTGATTTCTATAGTCCCCTTACAGCCAGTGCAGTACTGGGCACCGCTGAGAGCATTGGTCCCCTGGCTGAGCAAAGGCTGTCAACCTATGGGAACAGTAGCCAGAGAGACAGGGTTACACTGAGTGTTTGTTACCCAGCCCCTCTCCCCCAAGTGCTACTCTGCTACATGGGCCACCTTTGGGGTGTGTGAGTAAATCCCAGGTTTGGGGTGTACTCGAGGGCAGTGCTGTGGTTTTGGAGGACTTAGTGAGAACAGAGAGGAGAGGGAATATCATCCTGGACCACAGTCACTAGGACGGTTCCTGAAGTGGGCAGGCGGAACAAAGAGAAGAGAGGATGATGTTGGGAGAGGAAGGCCACAAGTAAGGCCAGAAAGCAGGGGTGAGGCTTGAGGTTATGTTGAAAGGCATGTGAGGCAGGGTAGGGGGATCCTGGCTTGATATGTCTCCAGGCTCCCAGGCCCTGAACCCCGATGTAGATCCATAGGGCTTTTCTCTTCAAAGGAGCTTCTTCTCCCTTCTCAAAGGCCATTCCCCTGCTGCTGGGCAGGAAAACAGAGCATCAGTTGTATCTCTGAGGTCTGTGACATCTTCCCACTTGTGTGCTCATCCTGCACATTGTGAAATGGTTATGCCTGACTCCAAGGGCGGCCTTGCGTGCTCGACAAGGAGGCTGCACCCTTGTGCTCATGTCCAGGGGAAGAAACAGCGCTCAGAGTCAGTCGGGCCATGTGGTTCAAATGGTACATCAGGAATGTCACATTGGAGACTAAGATGTGAATTGGAGTTGAGCTAATTCATCCTCAGGTAGGACAGGGTATGTTATATATATTGGGGAAGGGCATTTCTAGATGGTCACAATCATAATGATAGTGGCTGGGAGGTAGGAAAATGTGGCCCTATTACAGAGTGACCCAGACTGAATGATTCATGGGATGCAAGAAGGGGAACCTATTATACTTTCCGGGCTAGATCTCAGAGTGCCTGAGGTACCAGGACCAGACTCTGCACTACTTCTTCCTCTGTCCTGTCTTCCTGCTGGAGGACATGTCACAGGGGCATGGGGTGGGGCTTTGATTATAATAACCCTACCCCTGCCACTTCCAGTTCATTCTCTTGCTTTCTGTTTGTGGTTGAAGATATGGTTTCTAGTCTTCCCCATGGGGTTGCCTCCTTTGTCATTGTGGCCTCCCCGTCTGGATCCATAAACCCAAATAAACTCTCCCCTAAGTCACGTTTGGTGTCTTATCAAAGAAATGAAAGGTAACTGATATACTCCCAACCAAACAGGGAAGGAACGGATTTATTTTAGCTTACACTTCTGGGACACATTCTGTCATGGCAAAGGTCAATCTGACCTAGAGAATTCCTCAATTGACGTTCTTCCCCCAGGTGATCCTGTTCCTGCCCACCCCAACCAGGGCTCCCCTCATCATTTTTAAGGAAAAGACAAGGCAGGAACTCAAGTGATTAATTACATCACATCCAGAGCAGTGAGAAAGAAACACACCCACGTTGCCTGCTTCTTGCTTCTACCTTTTCCCTGAACTGTGTAGTTCAGGATTTCCTGCCTAGGGAATAGTGCCACCCACAGTAGGCTAGACCTTCCTTCATTAGTTAGCAATCAAGACAACCCCCAACAAACATATACCCAGGACACTCTGATTTAAAGAATTCCTCAGCTGAAGCTCTCTCCCTGACATGATCCTGCTTCGTCCCACCCCACATAGGCCAGCCTCCTGAGACTCTGTCTCTCCTAATCAGTACTTGGGTGTCTTGGGTATCTGTCATTCTTTCTTCCTTTTTTCTTCATCTTCTTCCTCCTCTTCCTTCTTTTCTTTCTCCTCATTCTTCTTCCCCCTCTCTCTTCCCCTCCCCGTCTGCAAGAGCAACGTAGGCTCCTAACCACTGAGTTCCTCTCCAGCCCTTTCTTCCTACCTCTTTATCTGTACCTACTTTTGTTTTTTTTTTTAATGTTACCTTCGTTTCCTCCTGGCTCCCTCAGGCTCCCTCAGCTTTTCTTTTCTCAGCTGGACTATCTTCTTTGGGAACCAGTGTTGTCTAGTTTACTGTTGGATCCTCGAGGTCTACCTCTGGGTCTCCCACTTACCTGGTGCACACAGGGTGCTTGGTACTTGTGTGTTAAGGGAAGGAACACATCCATGCACATGAATACAAGTGCCCAGCCGCATATGTAGACAGGCTCATAGCTGAGACCTTTGCAGTCTTCACCAACATGGGCCAGTGGGCCTGGACCCCCTCATCCTCCTCTTCATCCTTTTCCTCCTCCTCATCCTCCTTGTCTTCTTCCTTCTTCTTTTTTTCTTTTTTTTTTTTTCCGGAGCCGAGGACCGAACCCAGGGCCTTACGCTTGCTAGGCAAGCGCTCTACCACTGAGCTAAATCCCCAACCCTGTCTTCTTCCTTCTTACTGTCCCCCTCCCACTTCTTCTTCTTCTCATCATATAGTGTTTTACTTACAAATTTTCCTTTTGTCAGAGTACACTTTCTCCTTAGCAATTCCCATGGGGGATTTGTTACTCAGTCTTATACTTGTCAACAGCTCATTTCTATACAAATGAAGTGCATTTGAAGACTAAGTCTGCTTGGAATCTGTCCTATTTTAACC
The DNA here is from genome assembly GCF_011064425.1 of Rattus rattus. NCBI lineage: Eukaryota > Metazoa > Chordata > Mammalia > Rodentia > Muridae > Rattus > Rattus rattus. The sequence goes on from NC_046162.1 coordinate 34,993,421, forward strand.
CACCTACAAAGGGGAGTACTCTTGAAATTAAAATCGTAGTTCCTCGATTCCTTCCCCAAGACTTAAAGGATCAGTAATTTGAGACATCGGCATCTCCTGATTTGAGGTTTTCCAGACACATAGCCATCATTAGCTGCTGTCAACTGAACAGCATGGAAGGTTCCAAAGAGAGCACTTCCCAATGCCATGCAAAGTCTGATGCATGAATGGACAGTCCCTCCCTCCCAGCCCAAGAAGTCATTGTACTCTAATCCCGATAGGAATAAGTTGAACTCTCCTCAAGAAATGGGGTCTTAAAGCCAGCATGAGCTCAGGGAATGTTCAGTTGTGCTATGCCTAGTTGCACCTAACTTCTCTCCAACCTTTCCCTCAACAGATACATTCTGAAAATAACCATGTAATTAGAAGACATTCTCCCAACCAATGACTTATTCTTTGTTCTCCATGCACTGTGGGGTGAATGGCGTTGACAGAGCAGAGGCAAAGAGGCCTACAATCTAAGGTGCTACCCCAAAGAGGTCAGAGCTTCTGCTGCATGGCAACCGCTCTGCAGATGCCTACACTGTGGTAGCTGAAATAGCAAAGCCAAGCAAAGGTCAAAGTTTAGGCTGCCAAGACCCCTGCCTTGACGTGTCCCCATGAACATAGATAGTAACTCCTTGTCCAGGGCCCCAGTGACTGTGCAGGGTGCAGGGAGAGAGAGTGTTCACTACAGGGTGGGCATTCAAGTTCCCAGCTGGAAGCAGGCCCAAGAACAGAACAATGACCACCCTCTTGCTAGGCCAATGAAGAAATGCAGCCTTGGAACCAGAATGATGGCTTGGTGATAGCTGAATGGACTATGTGCCATGCCGTCCTGGGATGGGCTGGTTCTGGAGAAATACAGAGACATAGCAGGTTTGACCTCTGGGTTTTGGAGTAGCAGAACTTGGCCTCCTTGGCCACTGTAAAGGGCCCAGCTTTAAGAGAACTGCCATGTTGCTTTTGAGGGCTCGAGGTCATCCATACTACTACTACTACTACTACTACTACTACTACTTCTTCTTCTTCTTCTTCTTCTTCTTCTTCTTCTTCTTCTTCTTCTTCTTCTTCTTCTTCTTCTTCTTCTTCTTCTTCTTCTTCTTCTTCTTCTTCTTCTTCTTCTTCTTCTTCTTCTTCTTCTTCTCCCCCTCCTCCTCCGCCTCCTCCCCCCCTCCTCCTCTTCCTCCTCCTTCTCTTCCCTTCTCCTCCTCCTCCTCTTCTTTCTCCTCTTCCTCCTCCTCCTCTTCTTTCTCCTCTTCCTCCTCCTCCTCTTCTTTCTCCTCTTCCTCTTCCTCCTCCTCTTTCACCTTTTTCTGGAAAATAGTATTTTTTAATTTTTTCTGTAAGAAGTTCATATATATATAAACTCCTCCCCTCCCTCTTCTGTATCCTCTATGACCTTCCTAACTTCTTGTTTTCTTTTAGTTTTTTTAAATAACCCATGGAGTCCAATTTTGACACCTATACGTGAAGCAATGAGGATGATTATAGGTGAAGTAATGCCATCCCCCAGGGCTCATATCCTTGAAGAAAAATGACTCTGCCTTTCCCAGTCGCCATCAGTGACCAATAGCCCCTCAGCTAAGGGTGGGGCCTCATCTCCCCTGCCCCATACATGCTGGAATGTTGACTGGCTGGGTTTTGGGCAAGCAATCACAATGAGTTTGTGAGTGCATCAGCAGTGCTGGGAGGGCCTGGACTTCCTTGATTCCTTTTCATTTACTAGTGATCCAGTTGCAGAAGCCACCAGCATTGTGTGGTCTAGCCTCTGGAAGGAGCTTATCTCTGTGCTTTGGATTTCTTGTACAGGGAAAGAAATGCATTCTTTATGACCATGGATATCCCTCGACCACCAGAAAATGTGTGACTCAGGTCAGCTGTCCTGGCAGCAAAATGGTCACAGGAGCCTGGGACTTGAGTCAAGGCAGGGCAGAGAGGACCTTCTATTGCAGGACCTGTTGCTCAGACTGAGGGTATTCTTAGGGCACATTAAATAGAGGCTATGGGTTTATTGTCCCATAGGAAAAGTGACCTATGGCTGGACCATTGGCACAAAAGATGACGTGCCTCCCCCTCTGCCCTCAGCTTGGCTGGGCCCAGCACAGCCACAGAGAATCCAAGGCTCGATCGATAAGCCTCTGTGCAGGGCTGGCTCCTGGCGTAGCTTCAGCCCAGGGTGCAGCAGGAGCTGTCGCTTGCTCTCCCCACCTTCTCTCCTCTCTTCCCTTCCTTCTGCCAGCTTCTTGCTTCCTCCTTTCTCTCTTGGTCGGTCTGGTTTCTCAAGGAGTCTGGAGGAAAGAGACTCTCAGAGGAGGCCATAAAACCTCCCGAGTTCAGGTTTCTATTACACAGGGGAATGCGGAAGCCGATGATAGTCTATGAAAATTCAATAACCCTTGAAAATGACGCCAGAGTTGCTCTCTGTAAATTAAAATAGTGGGTACCAAAGAACCGTCTCTCACCTCTATTACAGAGAACGTGGAACCAAAGAGGCTTAAATCAGGTGTCCATTTTTTTTTCTCTATAAAAGTATAGTTGATTTATCTCAACCAATGACACATGCAGAAGGTGGCTGTCGATTGTGTTTTGTTTGTTTGTTTGTTTTTCTTGTTTTTTTTTTTTTTTTTTTTCCGGGCTGGGAACCAACCAGGGCCTTGCGCTTGCTAGGCAAGCGCTCTACCACTGAGCTAAATCCCCAACCCCGTCGATTGTGTTTTAATGATACCCAACAAGCAAAAGCCTCCTTGCCTCTTGCAGCTGACAAACGAACAGATACACAGAGATTCTCATCCCAGTGGGAAGATGCAGAGATGAGCCAGCCGTCACACCGATCAGTTTATTAAGCAGCCACTGCAGGTCCCATGACTGTGGTATTGTGAGAAGGTACAGGAAGGTGCAGGTGGCAGGACCAGGTCCTGCTCCACTTGACGCCTCTGACCTCCCCCAACCCATTGTCCTCCTCTAGTGAGGAGCCTTGAGCTGAGGCTCTGTGGGTGCCCGGGGAACCTGGGTATGTCTGTCTGTCTGTCTGTCTGTCTGTCTACCTGTGTATTTTTCTGCATGTACGTACCTATGCATGTCTGTGTATATATGCACATGTTTGCATTTTTGTCTGTGTGCATATCCTTGCATCTCTGTGTCTTTGTACATCTCTTAATATAGTTATGTAATGAATGTGTATATGTATATATAAGTATGTGTCTATACATCTGTATGTATATGTCTGAGTGTGGGCTTGTGTGTGCTGTATGTATCTATGAATCTCTGTATATTTGAATAACTGTTTCTGTATATGTTCTGTGTGTGTGTATATATATATATATATGTATATATGCAAGTTTCTGTTTATGTAGGTATGCAGCATACATATGTGCCTGTGTGTACATATATTTACCTATGTATATATGTGTATCTGTATATATCTGTATGTCTATGCATTTATGTCTATGTATGGCATCTTACTTTGTGTCTCGATATGTGTGTTTGTGCCCATATACGTGTATGATATATATATGTGTGTCTGTGCTTCAGAGCTGGTGTGTTTCTATGTATATCTATGTCTATGTCTCTTTCTGTCTGTGTGACTTTTCTATGTGTGTATTATATCTTCATATTTGCCTCTGTGTGCGTTTGTGCCTATGTGTTCTCTCTGTATACATCTGTATGTCTGTGTCTCTGTGTATCTGAATATATATGTGTACACACACACATATGTCTCCAAGTGTGTCTGTATATCTGTGTGTCTAACCTGTGGGGTGTGTGTGTGTGTGTGTGTGTTTGTGTGTGGAAGAGAGGCCATGCTTCTCCCTGCTCAGTCACACACAGTGCTCCCCTTTTGCAGAATTCCCATCTCAGAAACTCGGGATCCAGGCATCCAGTTCCGTCAAGTGATAAACTGGCAGAGCAGAAGACAGTCCGCCTGAGGGGGATTAATTAACTCCCTTTTTAGGACAAAGAACATTCTCTCTAAGATCCAAACTCCCCCACAGTCCCTGTGTGGCTTCGGGTGGGAGGCAAGGCAATGTTCTGAGTGGATCCAAACCTGTGAGAGATCTGGAACTGGAGGTTCCCCGGAGACCCCAGATTTGAGCCATCAGTTTCTTTCACCCCAGCCGGTGAAGTGCCCAGTGCCAGGCTCTGTGCTTTGAATTCCTTGGAGGGCTGGCAGTGACAGGGTGAGGGCTGGGTGTGGCGAGGGCTCCCAGGGAGGCCGCTGCGAAGGACTAGTGTCAGTGTCCTCACTGGTGCCTTTTGTGTGCTGTGTGTGCTTTTCAGGGGTCTCGGATGTACACAGAGACACACTTGGTGTGCAAGCCTCTGCTTATGCATATGTGTGCACACTTACACACAAGCAGCAAGTTCATCCTGCTGTGGCAGCCGGGAGCACCCCACTGTTAGGGAAGAGATCAAAGGCTGTTAATGGATCAAATATTAAATGGCAGTTAAACACTGCACTGAATAATTCACCTTTCTTCATGTGAGCAACGTGGCACTGACTGAAATAGGAAGTGGTTTTTATGCCGATAACGGTGTTAGCAGGGGAAGCAGGCAGTGGTGTTTGTTTTCCTGAAGTGTTAGAAAATGTGTGAGAATCCAAGTCTTCACTTATTAAATTCAGTCCTATGGGAAAACAGTGTCAAGATTTTCTCTCTCACCTAGATTTTTATGGAATTAGGTGGCAGGGGATTGGGAAACATGGAAGGGGACCGTGAACGAGGGCAGTGCATTCCCTGGAAGCCTGGTGGACTGAGGTGGGGGATTCTGCCCTTCTAGTCACAGCTCACCCTGACCTGGGCCAGAGGCCCTGACGGAGTTGGTTAACGTAGATCTCTTGAAGCAGTGCGCTGCTCTCTCCGGGTGGACCTCATGAAGTGGGATGGATAGAGAGAGACAGGAGTGGCAGAGGCAGAGGCGCGGTGGCATCAGAAGGAGGCTTTGGAGTGAAGCGAGGGCGAGTTGAGGAGTGCGGGCAGCCTAAGGAGCTGGAAGACAGAATGTCCCCTTCGGGAAGGATGAGGCTGCACTCACGCCATCTGTCATTCTAGCCAAGCGTAATCCACTTTGGACTTGTGACATTCTGTCCTGAAGGGAATATATTTGTATTGTTTTAAGCAGCTACATTTGCTGTCATTTATTACGGTAACATTGGGAGCCTGTCATGTAGGTTCTAGGGTCTTTCTCCCTGAAGCTCTGTATTATTCCAAATGACACCGTCAGACTGGGGTTTCCCACTTGTGGGAAACAGGTGTTCTTTACTACGATTATAGTTGGTCGTACATAGAGAAATTAAGAGTGAGCTCTACCTGTAGTATTCTGTGTAGTCCTCATGAGGTCTCTGTAGTAAGGTTATAGTCACCCTGTTTTAGCTACTGCCCGAGTAACAAATGACATCAAACAGTTCAAACTCCAAAACATCATATGGAAAGGATCTACAGGAGTTCAAACCTTGAGGGCAGATGTCACGGCAGACTTGCCTACCTTTTTGTCATTGTTAATCTTGACTGTCAACTTGATGGGATTTAGAATCGTTAAGGAGACACATCTCTGGGCATACCTGGGGGCTTTTCCAGAGAGGTTTAACTAGAAGGGGAATATCTACCATGCCTGTGTGCATATGCCATTCCGTGGGCTGGAGTTCTGGACTGAATCGAAGGGAAAAAAGAGCTGAGCTCCAACACCAAACTTCCTGAATGTGGTTTCTTAGTTAGGGTTTTACTGCTATGATCAGACACCATGACTAAGGCAAGTCTTATAAAAGACAACATTTAATTGGGGCTGGCTTACAGGTTCAGAGGTTCAGTCCAGTATCATCAAGGCAGGAGCATGGCAGCATCCAGGCAGGCATGGTGCAGGAGGAGCTGAGAGTTCTACATCTTCATCTGAAGGCTGCTAGTGGAAGACTTAATTCCAAACAGATAGGAGTAGGGTCTTAAAGCCCACAGTCCCGGTGACACACCCACTCCAACAAGGTCACACCTCCAAATAGTGCCACTCCCTAGGCCGAGCATATACAAACCATCACATTCCACTCCCTAGCCCCCATAGGCTTGTACACATAGCAAAATACATTTAGTCCAACTTCCAAAGTCCCCATAGTCTACAGCAGTCTCAACAATGTTAAAAGTCCAAAGTTCAAGGTCTCTTCTGAGATTCATCCAATCACTTCACTGTAACCCCCAAAGCAAGACAGGAACCAGCTAGACAAACTGCAAACTCTTCATCTCCATGTCTGATGGCAAAGCAGTCTTCAGATCTTCAACTTCCTTTTCATCTTTGTTGACAGCAACAAAGTTCTTTCTCCTGGGCTGGTTCTACTCCCTATTAGCAGCTTTCCTCGGCAGATAGCCCATGGCTCTGGCATCTTGAACATCTTGGGGTCTCCAAGGCAACTTCAATATTACAGCTTCTTGTTCTAATGTCTGGGATCCACACATGATCTTATGTGCGCCTCCAAAGGACTGGCGTCACTTCTCCAGCTCTGCCCTCTGTAGCACTCAAGTTCAGCTTGGTCCACTTCACTTCTGCTGCTGTTCTTGGTGGTCATCCCATGGTACTGGCATCTCCAATACCCTAGGGTCTTCGGCAGCAACGAGGCTTCACCAATAGCCTCTCACAGGCTCTCTTTATGGTGCCAAGCCTCAACTCCTTTGCATGACCCCTTCAGTCCTGGGCCATCAATACAACTGAGGCTGTACCTTCACCAATGGCCTTCCATGGCCTCTCACAGTGCCAAGCCTCAGCTGCTCTCCATGACCCCTTCATCCCTTCATAACCAGTATCACCTGGATCACTCTTACACATTGCCTAGTCCAGCTGCAGCACGAGGTACAACCTTGGCTATCTCTGGAACGCAGCTTCTTTGTGCTCTCAGAAAACACTTCCCAGAAGATTTCACCTCAGCCATTCTAGTCTCTTAATCACCACTAATCTCTTAGCTCCAGCTAACCAGCATCAACTTTCCCAGTATTTCCTTTTATTCTGGACTCTAAAACCAGAGCCACGTGGCCAAAACTGCCCAGTTCTATTGCTTGCTAGGGCTGGAACGTGGCTCCCTTGTTTTATTATATTACTGCCAGCTTTCTGTTTTCCAATTCCTTCACTGCTTAAAATTGGCTCTCTTGGAACTTGCTCTGTAGGCTGACTGAACTCAGAGATCTGCAGGCCTGTCTCCTAAGCACTGGGATTGAAGGTGTGGTCCACCAAGCCTGGATTTAAGTTTTTCTTCACCTAGAACTTGCTCTGTTCTAGGCTGGCCTTGAACTCAGATCTGCTTGTCTTTGCTTCCTGGGATTAAAGGTTTGTGCTAAGTTGCCTGGAGCTGACTTAGCTGGGTGGGCTCCTGCCCCAAGGTCATTACTTTCTTATGAATGTTCTTTTTTTTTTTTTTAATTATTATTATTTTTTTTTTTTTTTATTTTTCCGGAGCTGAGGACCGAACCCAGGGCCTTGCGCTTGCTAGGCAAGCGCTCTACCACTGAGCTAAATCCCCAACCCCACATTACTTTCTTAATTTAATTTAATATCCCTGAACATAGGAGTCAGCTCCATTTCACTTCCTGGTGTCCCTTTAATACTCAAACCATATATTTTATATTTTTCCTTTCTCAGTTTGCTCCTTTTCATTAAAACGTTCTTCATAAGAGTGAACTTTAGTAACCACACAACAGAATTTACACCAGGCTGTTTTGAGACTTCCTTTTTCAAAGCAATTAATCTAAATCTCTTCACCTTAGCCTCAGGCAGACTCTTTGGACAAAAAGGAGCCACATTTTCCCTCCAAAAATACCACAAAAACAGTGTCTAGGCCACATACTGAAATTCCTTTTCACTGAACCAGGGCCAGGCCTGAACAGTTCAGATCACTCTCAGTAACAAAGCCCTTTATATTCCTACTAGGATAGCCCATTAAGCCCCATTTAAAGCATTCCACTGATTTCCAAATCCAAAGTCCCAAAATCCACATTCTTCCAAAAGAAAGCACAGTCAAGCCTATCACAGCAATACTGTAGTCCCTGTTACCAATTTCTGTCTTAGTTAGGGTTTTACTGCTGTGAACAGACACCATGATCAAGGCAAGTCTTATAAAGGACAACATTTAATCGGGGCTGGCTTACAGGTTCAGAGGTTCAGTCCAGTATCATCAAGGCAGGAGCATGGCAGCATCCAGGCAGGCATGGTGCAGGAGGAGCTGAGAGTTCTACATCTTCATCTGAAGGCTGCTAGTGGAAGATTTAATTCCAGACAGCTAGGAGTAGGGTCTTAAAGCCCACAGCCCGGTGACACACCTACTCCAACAAGGCCACACCTGTTCTAATGAGGCCATACCTCCAAAGAGTGCCACTCCCTAGGCCAAGCAAATACAAACCATCACATGTGGATACAGTGTAACCAGTTGAATCACACTCTCGCCATCCTAGACTTTTCCCATGAGCAAAAATACTCCCTTCCTTTCTTGATTTGATTTAGTCAGATATGTTGTTACAGTCATGAGAACTACACTGCTCATCTGAATAATAGATGACCAGAGAGATTGAGCTAAGTAAGCCCAGCAAGAACTCTGCATCCGGCTCTGGGGGCTCAGGGCCCACATCACCCACCATTGTTCTGTATTGTTTGATGAAGTCTCTGTTCTACATTAGACACCCTCGAGCCTTACTTGGGTGCCTCCTAGATGCACCCATGGCACCTGTGCACCCCTTTTGCCTTGGCATGGACCACGTAGCCTCACTGTGCTTGGTTCAGTGTCCGTATCACTAAGCTGGCACGAGAGACAAGATAAACAGTGGGAGAAAGAAGGAATGATTGACGTGTTGCTGAAGAAAGAGAGAGCTGCCCAGGTGACACGGGGCCACAGGGTGTGGCGCTGTGGGATAGAGAGAACTGCGTGGACAGATGTCTGCTTCCTGAAGTTAGTTAACTGACTTCCCCAGGGCTGCAGAAACTCACCGGCTTGGCTGCTATCCTGACAACCCTTCATCTCCTGAATGGTCACATGCCCCAGTGTGCAAAAAAAAAAAAAAAAAAAAAAAAAAAAAAAAAAAAAAAAAAAAAGGAAAAAAAAAAAAGAAAAGAAAAAGTTTCAAGGTCCAAGGCACGATGTCCCTTGGATGTAAGTCAGGGAAACAGTGTCCACTATCTAGAGACCTCTTCCTGTGGGGGACAGATAGAGGGGTCTGTGGGTCGAGGTCTCCCCATAGTAGTGACATAAATGAGGTGCATCATACTAGTGTGCCTTGCTCATAAGCACCGTCAATTAGAAGCCACCAACAGTAGTGTTCAAAGGCTGGGCACCAGCCCCATTAACCCCATCTGGGTCTCCTTAAACTGACACATTCCCAGCCCCTGCCCTGACACTTACTGAACTGGAAACTCTAGTGTTGGCCCCCAAATCCCGTGTGTCCTCATATTCTCCAATGACTTTGGTTCAGACAGAACTTTTATAATTTTTGCTTTTCTTTTTCTTTAACCCCTAACAAGCCTCTGACATGTCTTAAAAATTACTTCCTCCCTAAGTTCGGTCCCCAGCTCCGAAAAAAAGAAAAAAGAAAAAAAAATTACTTCCTTATTACTGTGTATGGACTTAGGACTATCTAGAATGTTTGAGAAAATTGAGATTTTTGCTTTAATTATTGTTTTAGATTTTTTTTTTTGAGGTCTCTGAAGCTTAACATGGCTTGGAGCTCACTATGTAGCACAGGCTTGCCTCAAGCTCAAAGCAATCCTCGTGCTTCAGCCTTCCAAGTGCTGGAGTTCCGAGGTGAGCCATCACACCGGCTCTGTGTGGTGTTGGTTAAACACTGCTCTGGTCTTGCACATTGTGTGTCTGTGCCGTTTGCTCATGGCTGTGGGGCCATTGGATGCACTGTCGTCAGCCAGTCCTTGTGACTGATGGCTGCAGACCTCGGAGAGGGGATTGATCTTGAACTTGGTTCAGATGTGTTCACGGTGTGAACATATGGTGACCAGAGCTAATTAACCTCTTTCACCTGTTCTGGGATTGGAACTTAGACAAACAAAGAGCCTTGTGAGAGTCCAGGGATGGGTCTGGATGCTTCTGCAAGGTTAGGGGGAATAGCTCATGTAGGGACACTTGAAGGAGGCACTCCAAGTCCAGGGACACCCAGAAGTTGCTTTCAGTAGGGAGTCATGGGATCAAGTCTCCTTTAAGAAGAAAGGAGATGAAAGGTTCACATTCTGATCCCAGTTCTTTGTACAAGGAAGAGAAATCCATAAAAACAAAACTTTGTTTTTATATGCATAGAGCAATGTGTGGAGGGCTATAAACCAAGGTGCTAATATGATTTTTGGAACAGTGATGTTATGAGGTATTTTCATTTTCTTCTTATTGCTTATCTATATTTTTTTGAATTTTTCTATAATGAGCATCCATTACATTTATAATAATAATAAAAACACTGACGAGAAAACCAGAGAAATCAGGAGGAGCTGCTGTCTTGGGGTAGAAGATTCTAGAAGGGTGTATTTACTTGTGTTGAGCGATCAGGGAGTAAGGAGAGAATTTACAAACTTTATTCCTGAGGTCCTGGGCTAGGCTGAGGCTGGAGGGGTCATTAGGAACTGCATGTCAGTTGATGGAAGGATCCCTGAGGTCAGAGAGGGTACTGACAGGGAAAGGTGCCATAGTCTGGCCTCCCTAAGTCTTTAGGGTGTGTGTGTGTGTGTGTGTGTGTGTGTGTGTGTGTGTGTGTGTGTGTGTGTTTGGGTGTAGACCTGGGTGTGGGTGTGGTAGGCAGAAAAGCTCCTGATCCTGGCATCTTGTCCTGATAAGGAGTAGAGAGACTCAGAGCTATTAACCCCTCTGCTTCTCCTGGGCCTCCCAGACCTCACAATGCCCTATAGGAGCAAAACTTGAAAGACAGCGATCAAATGAGTTTCCATGACATCTGATCTCACACTGAAGGGGGTCTGCTGTTTTTCCCCCCATTTTTTATTAAAGTTCATTACTTCCAATTATAAAAGAGGGGGATTGGCAGATTTATCTCGTAAATCTAATTGAACCATTCCCCCCATGCTTCTCCCCAGTGTAAAACATTCTTGCCCTTTGGTGAAGAGAAAGAACAGAGAAAGACCTTTCTTAATTTGAAAAAACAAAAAAACATATTTACCCTCGAAAGCCATAGAGAATTGAAGGAAACTCATCCTTAGAAGGGAAGGGAAGGAAATGAGCTTGGCCTGCAAGGGATGGAGGAAGGTCTGTACCTACGGAGCTAGAGTGGCTCACCTAAAACCTCACCTGGTGGTGGGTGGTCGATAGATAGTGCAAGCACAGAAGACTTCTGGGAGGTGGGTGGGATCCAGCTATTAGTTTGTGTGTTGGGAGCCTGGATATGACTTTCCCATGGAAGTGTACAGTTCAATGGAAGGTTGACAGCGTGGAGCAACCATGGGTGAGGGCAAAGACTGGTAGCTCTTCCTCTTTTGTCATTCTTTCCACAAGACTCTTGGCCTGGAAAAAAGCATTTGTGGCAAGAAGTGCTTGAAAAACCCTGAGTTTTATAAAGAGCACAAGGTCGGGAGTCTGGGCATGTGGGGCAGATCATGAGTCTGTAAACCTGGGCTTGTACTCAGGGCTTACTGCTGTGCACTCTGACTACAACACTAGCTTTAGTCTTTGATCTCATTAACCCTTCCCTTCCCTCTTCCCCCCTCTCCAACCTTGTCTTTTTCTTTTTGATGGAATCTCATGCTTCCCAGGTTGGCTTTGAACTTCTGATTCTCCAGCCTCTACTTATTATAGGAGTATATTCTCATGCCTGGTTTATGTGGACCTGGGAATTGAAACCATGGCCTCTTGCCTGCTAGACAAATACTCTACTGAATGAACCATATCACCAACCCTTAGCTTGTTCTGTTCTGAGTATTCTAAGGCATGTCCATAGAAATCCAAGTTGAGAAGGGTGCGTCCCAGAGTGTGATGAGAGGTGGGCTTGGGGATTAGGCCCTAAGAATCTTAAAACTTGCTGTGTGACAGGTGAATTGGAAGGCTCTCCTGCACTCCATGAACAAGGACCCCACTTACCTTGTTCCTGGTCTAAGTGCAACTGTGCTCTCCTCTCCCCAGACAAGAGCGCCATGTCAGGATCAGGACAGATAAAGCTTGGAACAGTGAATCTTGCAAGGGCTTTGGATTCTTTTGTTCTGTGCCTTACATTTAGGTCTGAAGAGAGATGAGAACAGGGCCCGAGGAGAGGGGACTGCTTTGGAAAGCAGGGAAGGTAGACTGCTCTGGAGCTTGGTCTGCCATCTGCCCAGTCCTAGCAAGTGGCTCTCAGGTCCTTCTTCTAGAACCTGGCTCCCCACAAACTACCTATTTTGCCCTCCCTGTTAAAGGATACTGTTGCCTTGTATTGCGTGGCAGTGTGGGGCTGCTGGAGGATTACAAAATGATGGCTGTGCTGTTTCTAGTGGCTACAAGCTTGCTTATTAGCAGAGACAATGTTGCTTGACCAGGGCTGACTGTGCTTCTAGCAGGGAGTGATGAAGGTTGTGGAGAGGGACTTTCTGGAATATCCAGAGGGCTTTAGGGGTGAAGAAATTGTTCCTTGGGCCTCAGCAGGAATCACATGGGGACTATTGGGGATGAGGGCGTTTTAGTTGAGTCTGGCAGGGAGAAGGGAGGGAAGAACTAATAAGGAGCCTGGACCTGAGACAGGAAGAGGGGAATCTGGGGATGTTGCCAATTGAGAGTGGCTTGGTATCCTTGTTTTGTTTCTGTTGCTGTGATAAAATATCCTGACAAAGAAGCCAAGGGGGAAAAGGGTGTCCTTTGGATCATAATTCCAGATTATAATCAGTCATAGTGGGGAAATCAAGGCAGGAACTTCAAACTGCTAGTTACATCACATCCTCAGTCAGGAGCAGGGAGAAATGTGTATATAATCTCAGACTTGCTGCGCTCAGCTCCATTTTCCTACCTTTGTATGGTACAGGAACCCCGCCTAGGGAATGATGCTGCCCACAGTAGGCTGAGATCTTATCACATCAATAAATTTGATTAAGACACTCTTTCTTGGGCCACCTCTCTTGGTTCCTCTTCTTCTCCATCTTCCACTCAGGGCTCTGAGTGTCAGATGCCAACACCCCAAGAAAGCCTGGGAAACTGAAGGTTCTGCAAGCCCCAAAGCTTCTTGGGAAACTCAAACTGGAGGGGGTAGCAGGGATGGGGAGCCCAGGGCTTGCCATGTGTAATTGTTTTATTAAAGTTTAAAATTTAATAAAATGAGATCCACGAGGGGAGGTTCCAGCTCCGAGTACATTTTTCCGCTTCCTGCTGATGAAGCAAGGTATGTGCTCAGCCAAACTTCCCATCCTCTGGATGTCAAAAGTAGAAGGCTTGGTGGCAGTTGATGGCTTGTGGGCACATCACATGGCAGCTCCTGTAATGGGTACATCATGCCCTTTCCTCTCTCTTTCCCCCCATGTTCTCTGACTTGCACATTCTGTTCTGGTTGTGCAGGAAGTCCCTCCCCTTCCCCTACTTCAGGCCAGGGTATCAAAGACAGCCTGACTCCATGAAACATCTCCTTTCCTCTGTGAACCCTTAGAAGGGACCTTCCACTCTGCCTCATGGGTCTGAGCTCTCCCCAGCCTTGGTCATGCTGGCATCCGCCTGTCTGTCTGTGTCATTAATAACCGTGCTAGTAAATCTCTACCCAAAGGACAACTAGCCTCATTGTCCCCCTTGAACCTCAAGCCTGAACCTTCTATAACAGTAGTCTGCTCTAGAGTCTGTTACTCACCCTGCCCCGACCTTTCTGTCTTCATCACAATATTGTGTCCTTGAGCTAGTCCAGTGATGGGGAGGGGTAGACACTTAAATTCTTCCAGGGCAAAGGAAGGGACTGCAGAGTCTTCCCAGCCACTTTCTCACCTGTAGATGGTGGTCACAAGAGAGCTCGCTGCTTTTCCTGGGTTCTAGCCAGGTAGTGCCTGAGGCTCTCAGCATGGGCCAAGCGTTTAGTGAGCACAGGTAAGAAGTCACTTTATGTTATAGGTTAGATGCTGAGTGTGAAGTCCCTGCCACCAGGAAGCCTGCAAGGGGGAGATGAGGGAGTGTGGGCTCACGGCTATGTGACACACTTGGAGACATGCCCAGTGCTGAGAACCATGGGTAGCCGGGTGTCTTAGTCAGAGTTTCTATTCCTGCACAAACACCATGACCAACAAGCAAGTTGGGGAGGAAAGGGTTAATTCAGTTTACACTTCCACTTTGTTGTTCATCACTAAAGGAAGTCAGGACTGGAACTCAAGCAGGTCAGGAAGCAGGAGCTGATGCAGAGGCCATGGAGGAATGTTACTTACTGGCTTGCTTCCCCTGGCTTGCTCAGCTTGCTTTCTTATAGAACCCAAGACCATCAGCCCAGGGATGGCACCACCCACAATGGGCTGGGTCCTCCCCATTTGATCACTAGTTGAGAAAATGCCTTACAGCTGGGTCTCATGGAGGCATTTCCACAATGGAGGCTCCTTTCTCTGTGATAACTCCAGCCTGTGTCAAGTTGACACACAGAACCAGCCAGCACACCTGGGGAGGTTGCTAAAAGGAGCACACTTTATAAAAATTAGGTCTGTTGACATGGCTTAGGGGGTCAAAAGCACTTGCTGACAAGCCTGGCAGTAAGTTTGATCTCTGTGTCCACGTGATGGAAGGTGAATGATGAAGTAAAAAGGAGACAGTGATGTTCCCAGGGATGGACAGGAGAAGGTTTTCTGTAGACATGAGGGAGTGCAGAGGCTCTGGAAGGGTCCAGACTGAACATGTGAGGAAAAGAGGGAAGAAGCATAGGGGAGAGATGAGAGGGAAGAAGGGAGGAGGGGCGAGAAGGGCGAACCTGGAGCAGTGGCCAAGAGATCAAAAGGCAAAATAAGGTAAAAGGGCCAAGTAAGGAACCTGGCTGAGTTACATAGGATCAGAAAGGCTGGGGGAAGGAAAAGCTCAGCCCAGTCCCTGGCTGGAGGAGTTTAGAATAGGGAGGGAGTTGGGCATGCCAGCCAGAAGGATCCTATAACTGCTGGGGTCCAAGGGATTCTGGGAGACCTGGCAGCCGGCATCAGCTTTGATATGTTAATAAGCACCTTAGTTAGCTGTTCGTCCTGTATTTGAGACCTAACAAAGGAGGGAACAGATTTCTGCAGGTTGTCCTCTAGCTTCCTCCTACCCACCCCCTGAAGATAAATAGATGTATTTGAGAACAATTTACAGAAACTTGAAAAATACCGTGTCAGCCAGGTGACCGAGGGCAGCCTCAAGGATGCAGAGCCACGGGGCTGAGACATACTCTGAGGAAAACGACCTCGCTTCGACGGTTTATCTCCCCCAAGCCCACAAACATGATTCACTCATGAGAAAAACACCCAGCCACATCTCAAAAGACATTTTACACAATACCCCAGCTGTGCCTCTCCATACTGTCATGGTCATCACCACAGGAAAGGAGGAGAACTCTCACAGCTTAAAGGAGCCTGATATGGCAGCTGAGTGTCACTGGTGTTCTGGGTTGAGCCCTGGAACGGGAACACATAGGCAAAACCTAATAAAATCTGAATAAAGTGTGTGGATTTTAGGCTTACTCGTTCTTTCTGTCTGTCTGTGTGTCTGTCTTCTAAAGTGGTAAGTTCAGTTTCTCTGAAAAAGGACAGGTTGAAAAAATGTTAGTACGGGATAGTTACGGAGTTATTGTTACGTTGGTGATTAAAGGCTTAGAACAAAAGGCTGACTAATGCTCTAACCAGCCCTGAGTACAGTGATGTGATGAAGATGATGATGATGACGACGCCGATGTTAAAAAATGAGTCATAGGTTGCAGTAGACATAACCCAGGGGCAGCGTGCATGTCTCGTATATGCAAGGCTCCAGGTTCAATCTCCAGCACGCCAGTGGTAGGCTGGAATGAGAGCCGCTGAGCATGCGCACTGGCTTTCCCGGCGGGCTGGCTCGGGGAAGCCCCCTGGCATAAGTGCTGTGGACCTGTTCCGTTCATTGCACCTCATACCCCGATTTCATCTGAGACAGCCCGGCCTCTCCAAAGCAGCTGGATCTGAACATTTTTTAAAAATCAGAGAAATGATTACAGTTTGTCCCAGATTTCTGGAGCTGAGAGAGCAGCGAGACATTTGCATGAAGGCCTCGGAGGGTCTGGAGTTCTCGTCCGTCATTTATAGCTTTCTCTTTAATCGCTATTTATTTTTATATATCTATCTAATGTATAATACACACTGAGGCGTTGGAGGCCATCGCCTTCGTTTTTCAGCCGTGTACCTAAAATCCCATTTACAGAGGACAAATAGCTTTTGGGTAGAGAGTCTTCAAAGCAGCAGTTAGCGGCTCCGCTTTCTCCGATGGTGCCTATTTGGGGTTGGGGCACTGTGGTGAGATTATTTTAATACCATTAGAGCTCTCTGGGGGTTTGGGCTGTCTGTCAGGGAGGCAGCTGCTGTTTTTGCTGGCTTCTCTTCCTCTGAGAAGACTGTGTAAGTTTCTTGGGGTGTTTGGGGGAAGGGGAGGGGAAACATGGTACTTGTGTGGGTTTGTTTCCACCCCTGGTCCCCAATAAGGCTGGAGGGACCTGCCGGTCCTCTCTTTGAACTTCAAAGGCTCCATCAGCAGGTCTCTCCTGTTGTGACTCAGGAGGGTGTTGGCTGAGTTTGTGTCTGTGGGTATGAGTGCCCTGGGCCATGTGGATTTAAGAAGGCAGCTCGGAGATTCTATAAACCAGAACTTACAGACCCAAACTGTATCTGATTCACTGGCCGTACACAGATGCCAGGTCACTTCCCAGTATGGAGGAGTGGTCAATCCTGCCGAGGGGGAGGGGGAAGGTAAAGGGTGCTTTGGATGGAGCTGAGGGACACCCGCTTCAGTTAAGGGAGGGATCCCTACAGGAGGCAAGGCCTAGTTTGAGCCTGCAGGACAGATGGGGACCAGCTCCTGCATGGAGCACAGATCTGTCTCATGCAGGCTCGGCACTTTGAGAAGAAATGTGAGTGGGATGGGGACGTGGCCAGACCTGAGCATCTCAGAAGACTGGCAACCCGACAGTTGGCATGATGAGGTAGTTTGGGGTAGGAGCTGGAGACAGGGTGTTTCTTGTCCTTAGACACTTGGACCAGTTAGGGGACAACATAGAGTGGGGAAAATGGCTGTCATATCTATCTCCCAGAGAGGAGAGCTTGGCTGAGAAGTGCTGCTTGCTGGGAAGGAAAGCAATTATTTTACTCACTGTGACAGCCAAGAAATGTTAGCGAGTAACCCATATCAAGGGTGATATAGGGACAAGGCTCCCCAAGTGTCTTCTCCTGCTGAACCCTCCTCTCCCTCCGGGGTTATGGGGAGGTGGGCTTTGATATCAGGGTTTCTTCTTATGTGGTATACAAGGGCCCAGGGGTTCTTTTTCCTTTGTTGAACATGGATGTGGCTCTTTCTAGGACTTGAAGTCTATGTATTCCTGCTGTGGGTGTGGATGTGGATGGGGGTGGGGGCTGGGAGGTGCCAAGCGCCGGAGGCATCTTCTTCAGGAACATGGAGACAGACAGGGTCTGAAGAGACCGACTTGGACTCTGTGTTACCTTTGAAAGTGACAAAACTTCTTGGCCTTATGGCTGGAGGAGTCCAGGTCCTGGATAGGAAGTTTTCTATTCTCTCAGTGAGTTGTAGTCTGGGGCTAGAAAGGGGGCTCCCTGGAGGCTGGGCCAGCTTAGTGCCCGTTCAATGTTCCAAGGAGGAGCCAGGGATGGTAGAGGCTCACCGGGGACCTGGTGGGATGGTGACCTCCCAGGAGGAGCAGCTGTTAGAAAACTTGGGCCCTGGACAGCATTTCCCTAGGTCCTGCTGTCAGGCCACCTAGTCTGGTGTGAGCTGCACCCTTCCACACACACTCTTTCTCCTTCTCACCCTCGTTGCCATCCTCCTCTTCCTCTCCTTTTTGGTGCTCCGCTCTGACATCCGTAAAGTTGCTAAGATTAAATGTGCCATTCACACGATATGTGGTGAAAGATCTGTCCCCACCCGCTCATGTGATTCGATCTCGGTGTTCCTTCCCCCAGCTCCCTCCAGGGTCTCTGGGACCCAGCGAGCGAGCATCCAGAAGGGAACGCCCACCAGTACCCACCTTTCTAGTGACTCAGCTCTTGAATTTGTCACAGAAAAGTCAGAGCAAAAGATGTGAAGAGGAATGGAGTGGGGGCGGGGGAGCTCAGAATAGCTCCACTGACAGCTTGGGATGGGTGGGCAGCCCTAATTTTATCTGCTGCAGTTCCTCGAGTTACACCGACAGTGAAGTGCCCTTCCCAGATGGCTCGGGGTAGCTTTGGAGGGGGATCACGTCCCTCAGCAGGCTCTGCGAAGACCCTTCGGTGTGAGCCCTGTGGTGGGTATGCGCTCCCACCCCTGCAAGGCTTGGCATTACTGCTGGGGAGTCCATTTCTGTTTTGCTGAAGCCTGTTACTAAGCCCTACACTCCCACGCTAGTCTTCCTCAAATTCAGGATCTGGTGTTAAACAGTCATTGCTAACTCCATCGTGAAGGCAGAATGAGTGAGGGCCAGTGTTGACTAACTCCTTAGGGGGTGCCCTTGGGGAGATTGTGAGACCCTTACAAGGTGGAGCACGTGCACATGTATGCTTCTGACACCATGGTGATGTGTGCCACCATGCCTTGCCACCATTACGGACCGAATCCCTTCAAACACTGAGCTAACATGAACTTTTCCTTCAGGTGGTTCTTCTCAGGGATTTGGTGACAGCAATGAGAAAACTAATGAATGAAGTGTCTGGGCCAGGGCTCAGGGTAGAGCTTGGGCTCTTTCTTTATTGTCCAAAGGTGAGCTACCCTGAAACCTTTTTCTCTCCCCTCATCTTCTATCCCCTTCTTCCTATCCTCTATTCATTAGAAATGACTCACTGGCAAACTGTATTTGTTACACTCTCATTATTGTGACCAGAAACACGAAGGCTCATTTTGGGTTATAGTTTGCAGGTACAGTCCATCATGGCGGATGCAGGAGAATGAGGCAGAGGGTCGCATTGTATTCACCCTCAGGAAGCAGAAAGGTGAATGCTGGTGCTCAGCTCTGTTTCTCCTATTTGTTCAGTTCAAGACTCGAGTCCCCATGCTACCCTCCTTCGGGGTGGGTCTTCCCTCCTCAGTTAAACCTCTCTAGAATATCCTCACAGGCATTAGCCAGAGATGTGTCTCTGATGTGATTCTAAAGTCCAGTCAAGTTGACCAAGAAGATTAACCTGTTGCACCAACTCACATGGAAGCAGAGGTGGCTCTCAGCTCTGTGGTGGGTGGGTGTGGAGAATGGTAGACTTGTGAGCACAAACTCCATGACAGCAGACAAGCAGGAGAGAGTGCGACATGAAAGAGAGAAGGTGGGTGTGGCATTCTAGCTGAAGGGCTCTGGGAGACAAAGGCTGAGAAGTCAAGGGCTCTGGGTGACAGAGCCAGTGAGAGGTTTCCTGTACAGATCTGGGAATCAGTGGTAGGAGTATGGGTATTGGACTAGACACCATCTGGGTCTACATTTGAATTTTCATGGATTCATTTCTACACTGACTGGGTCCTTAAAACCTAGAGCCAAAGACTGGATCCTTAAAACCTAGAGCCAAAGACTGGGTCCTTAAAACCTAGAGCCAAAGACTGGGTCCTTAAAACCTAGAGCCAACTGGCTTCTGTTACTCCCTGGGGTTGCAGAGATAGAACCTCTCCCTCAAAGCCCTGGGGACACCCTTGCTGGGAGATTTACTAAGCTGGTCCAGGGATCTGAGGTGAAGCCTGGGAACTTGCATGTACCCACCTTTCCTCAGTGCCTGGGGACTATTCATCAAACCCTTGCAGACATCCTTATGAAGACCTGTCCAGGTAGTCTGGGACTAGGCAAGGACATGGACGGCCCTGTAGTTGGTGGGATTTGTGTCCTTTCTATCATTCTAGAAGGGTTTAGAAGGAGTGGGAGATCTTTTGAGCGGAAGCCGAGAGGTCTGAGAAAGTGCTTCTGGTTGATTGTGGATATGGTTGTCCCTCAGGGAAGAGGCTGCATGGGGAAATGTCCCAGCCATGCTGAGCCTCCTCAGTGAGGGACTGCCTCTGTGTATCTCATTAACTCTCTCACACATTCCG
The DNA here is from genome assembly GCF_011064425.1 of Rattus rattus. NCBI lineage: Eukaryota > Metazoa > Chordata > Mammalia > Rodentia > Muridae > Rattus > Rattus rattus. The sequence goes on from NC_046162.1 coordinate 35,013,582, forward strand.
TGACTCCCATTAGCTGCTCTCTGATCTGCCTCTCCCCTGGGCCAGGTGTCGAAACCTGGTAATTTACTGGCAGATCCTCTGTGTTCCTTTCTGGTGTGGGAAGAGGGAACTGGAATTATATTTAAGGTCAGGTGCTGACAAGGAGCTGTGATAGGCAGCCATCCCTGGACATGAAGTACAAAGCTGGAGGGAGAGTCCTCTAGCGACTTTGAAGAGGTTAAGCTGCTATGATGATGGGGGTAGTCCTGGAGCTGAAAGTGAACCCCACTAACAGCAACCAGCAAGATGGGGCTCAGCAAACTGAATTTGTAAACAGCTAGAGTAAGTCTCTAGCTCAGAGACTCAAACCCAGAGAACACAGCCCAGGACTGCCTTAGTCTGCAGCCTTCAGTGTCTATACATCAATGTCTGTGACCTCCCGCGTCTATAGTCTCCAGTGTCTGTGGCCTCCAGTGTCTGTGGTCAACAGTGTCTGTGGTCTATAGTGTCCTGAAGCAGAGAATCCAGGGAGCTACAGAGCTGCGAGATAACTCACATGGATGACTTCAACTGCTGGGTTTGCAGTCAGCTTGTTACTTGCACCAGTCATTGACTACAGTGGGGGTCACAGCTATCAGGTTATACGATACTGGGTGTGTGGCAGTTGTGAACTGCAGGGGGCCTCGGCCAGGATGTGACTTGCCTTGTGGCTGTGGTGACTCAGTTCCCTGTGGTCTTGTGACACTCCTCCCATAGAGCCCCTGGGAGTCACATGACAGCTCACTTTTTTATGTCTAGCACAGCCACATTTTATTGTTGAATTAGCAGGAATAACAGCAGCATTTTAGTGGCTGATTGGGACCCGTATATTAGCAACTGTATTAATAAAGCTCATGGTGACAGGAGACCAGGAGAGTGAGAAAATGAGACACTGTATTTATCCCCAGTGCAAAATCCTTTTTATTATTAAAGACACTGTGTTAACTGAGGATAGATTTAAGGCCTGCTGGTAATTTTATTGAATAATCAGCAGCTCAGGGTCCCCACGGCAGCCTGAGCCTGAACCCCTCATCTGGGCTTCCTGAGAAAGCTGTAGAGCTGTAGCACTGGCTCCGAGCCCCTCCCACAAGCCACCCTCCCTGTTGGTGGGTCCTGGCCAGGAGTCAGGGTGAGTCCTTGTTCACCTTGAGCAGAGGGAGGTAAAAACCAGTGTGAGTCCTGGGGTGTCTGAAGACAGAACTTGTGGAGCCATTGTTAGAATAGTGGGGTGATGACTTGGGACCCTGTCACAGGTGCGTCTACCCCATAGCCTATGGGGTGCACGTGCCCAGGATGGCTGTGAACGCAGCCAACACAAAATCATTAACTTAGGGTGTGTGTGTGTGTGTGTGTGTGAGAGAGAGAGAGAGAGAGAGAGAGAGAGAGAGAGAGAGAGAGAGAGAGAGACCTCTGACATCGCTCTACCTTAATGTTTTGAGAGAGAATCTCTCTTCAAACCTGGCTAGGTTGGTCAGCTAATGAGCTCCAAAGCCCCTCTGGTCTCTGTGAGCTGGTGTTAAAGATTCATGCCACCATGCCTGGCGTTTTACATGAATTCTGGGATCCGAACTCGGGTTCTTATGCTTGTGTAGCAAGTGCTTTATCTTGGCCCCATTGTGAGACTTTCTTTGCTTTTTTTTGGTAACTTAACTGTGTGGTTCTCTAGTGTGAACTTTGTGGATGGCAACATGGTGTCACTGTGCCAGAAAACTGGACATGCCTACAGGTACTTTGTTTCTCTAAGGGGGCTACGTATGTAGAGGGTCCTTATACTCCAGCAGTAGCCAGCCTGGATACTTCATCTGTGCTTGGTCTTATCCAGGGCCTAGCTGACTCTGTAGCCAAGGTTCCCAGCTTTGGAGAGGGAGGGTGCACCAGGCATTGGCTGGATGAGCCTTGGAATGAAGGGTAGCTGGGTGGAAGGACCCCTGAGTGGAGGGGCCCTTGGATGATGAAGTTTTCATTGGTTTTCTCGAGTAAAGCATGTGGTCTGTCAAGGGGACACTACTTAAGATCCTAGCAAGCTGTTCATCCTCTGGACAATTTAGAAGCTAGATTATGGGTCAGGAGGGAGGGCTGAGTACATGTTTGTAGCTCAGAAGTAGAGTCCTTGCCTGCCATGCACAAGACCCAGGTTCGATCTCTTAGCACCACCATAACAAACAAAACAGGGAAAGAATCCAGGATGGCTGGCAGTCAATAGTGCAAGCAAGGCCTGCTTCTCCAGACCAGAGCAGATCACTTGAGCAACATGTATTCCACTCTAGTGCAGGTCCTTTCACTGTTTCTATGAGGGCCTATGCAACATCCTTCTTAGCCTGATCTCTCTCTGGTCTCTAGTCATGGACTCAGTCCATGGCCAGTCCATAAAACATTCTGGGTGGAGAGGAGCTCCTGGGGCACAGGTAAGGAAGAGAAAGAATGTGGGCTTTGGAATATGACTGGCCTACCCTGCAGCTTGTCACTGGGCTGGCCACATGATAGCCATCTTAGACATGTGATTGACATCTGTAAGCCCTACTGCCCTCAGCTGTTAGTGATGACTACCATGTCTAACTCCCACGGTAGTAAGGATTAAAAGAGAATGAATGAATATATGAATGAGTACACATAAAAGGTTTTCATCTCTGACACATAGAGGACACTAAGTATAGGGCATACTGTTAATTCTAGAAAGAATTAGCTGACTCTCATTGACGCTTCCCGGCAACAAGGAGGTCAGTTTTTGACCTGTTCTTTCTACAAGCATTTGGCGCTGTATGTTGGCCATATGATGTGTGTCAAATAGTAGGCGCTCAATAAATGCTCATTGAATGGACAGCCTAGGGATGTGCACTTATGGGTTGGGGGTCTGGTGGAGAGGGTTTCTGGTTTTCTTTACAACACTTAATTAATCTCATTCTGCTTCCTGCTGCCAAGCCTTAGAGATTGGGGTGTAGCAGGGAGATCTCAGGGGGAGATCCGTTTGTCATGGCAGGGAGTTAGTATCCAAGAACACAGTCTGCATTTCTTAGCTTCCTGTGGGCACTGGAAGCCCCTCTTGCCTCTCTCTCCTGTGCTCCTCCTTTCTCCAGTGTTGCGATTTGAATGAGAATGTCCCCCAGGCTCATGCTTTCGAACACTTGGTCCCTAGTTGGAAGGGCTGTTCCCAGAGTTTTAGGTTTGTAATCCCATGTAGGAAGAGTTGCAGTTGACATTTTTTGGAGTCCAGTTCCTTACCTCCACAAAGGGCTCTCCATTTCCAGGGTCTGTAGAACACTTGTGACTTGGCAGTCTGCTGGGGAGCCATCTTATGTCAATAAAATAAGAGTTGGCCCTTCTGCCTGCTGTCCTTGGTATTGAAGATACCAAGGTATGACTGCCTGGGCCTGGGAGTCCTTGGAGAGCATTTCGAGGCTCAGCAGTTGGCAGCCTTTGGGGGGGAAGCTAACACCATCATCTTCACAGATTAACTGATCAAAGGTTATCAAGGATCTGGAGCCCTGAGTAGCTCAGCCATTCTGGGGGTGAACGCTGGAAAATCTGGGTGATTCTTTATTGCCTCTATTTTTATTATCAGCAAAACTTTAATTACAGCTCTCAGTAAACCTACTACCTTCTGCCAGCATTTACAAGGCAATAAATTTCCCTTTCTCCCCTTTCACAGTCCGAGCCCACAATAGGGCAGTGGGTATGCATGGGAAGATATTGATTCCCCCAAAGAAATTATAACGGCATTTGTTCTCAAGTAAACACATGGAGAGGCTATTATAACACAGGGAAGAGTCGATTGTCTCTGCTTTATTAAACAACACAACGCTCAATGGGAAAGCCCATCTAAATTACCAAGAGATTGGTAGAACAGACAGGCAGCGAGGCCTACAGTGAGGCTTTGAGTGGGAGGTGAGAAGGGAGGCTTTGTCTCTCTCCCTGTTTCTCACTCCCTCTTCAAATCACCTGGCTCCTCCCATCGATCCCCCTGCACTCCTGTAACATCAGAGGGGCATTGATCCTGGCTTTCAGCAAGAGGGTGGGCAGCCCAGTGCAAGCTGGCAGACTCGAAGCACGTACGAGGCCTGCCAACTGGCTAATGGCCCCATGGGTATTGGCAGACAGTAAACAAAAAGCCTTTTAAAATACTTCCTGTTGTGTTACTGGCAGGTAGGGAAGGTTGATACATCCATCAGTCTAATTTGGAAAATGGAACGTGGCCCAGGGTTGCTTTGGAAGACTCAGGAATGCACCCTGCTCAGCATAGAGGGTGGTGGGCCGTGACCTAGCTCCCAGGAGGCAACTTCAAGCGGAACGTTTTATTGTGCACAACTCAGCCTGGAATCCCACAAGAGCTCTGTTGAGAGCAGAAGCCTGAGGATGCCTGTGCTGTGTTAGAGCGTTCTATATACATTTTCCACAGAACGGGAACTGGTATCCCGTTAAGAGAAAGATAACTTGCTGGGGTTACTCCCCATGATGTAGTACGTCCATAAAACATGGAGCAAAGCTAAATAAAGTTCTCTGTAGTAGAACTTTGAGGATCTTCATGATAATACGAAGCATGAATCTGGAAGAAGAGAAAATCCTATGCAAAATTTGAGCACCAGAAAAAAAAATGAAATCTGTTAAGTCTTACGTTTACGTAGTGAGAGCGTGGGTTGTAGAAGTCAGAGGACATCTTGCTGGAGTCGGTTCCCTCCTTCTGCTCGGTGGGTCCTGAGGGTCAAGCTCAGGTGGCAAGCACCCTCACCGGCTGAGCCATCCCACAGTAGAAATTCCTGTCTCGTTAGGATCAAGGAGTTAACAGTTCTACCCTGTGAACCGAACAGAGACGGACTGTAGTGAGACGTGGGTTTCTCTTGCTGGTGGCCTTCTAGAACCAGGCGCTGAGTGAGTCTGGGGAGAAGCGTAGTAGGTGCTTTTCAAAACAACTTAAGGAAGGAAGCATTTGCTTTGGGTCACTGCCAAGTGTGGTCTATCACACTGGGAAGTCGTGATGCCAGGAACCTGAGGCAGCTGGTGTCATGGCATCCACAGGCAAGGAAGCACAGGGAGCTGGACGCTAGTGCTCAGCTTAGAAATGCCAGTGAAAGAGAGGAACAGCAAGAGGTTGAAGGCAAGACAGAGGGCCAGTGGTAAGGACGTCATTTCATGATGCTAAGTGGGTCAAGGTCCCAGGATAACAAGTCCAAAGAGTAACACCTGGTGCGGAGAAGAATCGCGAGGGAGCTCCAGGGAGGAAACATGCCACTCAGGAAGTAGTTAAGGTCTACCCATTATACAGGTGGGTATGTGTCACGACTGGGATTCTTCCTATGTGCAAGGCCTAGCAACCTGAAGTCTGGAAACTTCCCTGGGAAAGTTAGAGTGGTATCTGTCACTCTCCTGGAACCCAGGCATCTAGAGAGCATGTTATAAGGTTGGAGACTCACAGATAGGATGTTGGAGTCAGGGGTGTGGTAGGGTAGGTGGGGTGTGGTGCAGTTGGGGTGGGGGTAGGTGTGTCCTGTCGTGGGGTGGGGGTGGGGTTGTGGTAAGGCAGCATTTGCCATTTCTCTTGAGCAGCTGTAAGGCACTACACAGCTGGGCTGAGGGGCAGTCAGACCTGCAGTCTAACGGTAAGTACTATACAGAACACCAAGCCTTCATTTCTGTGTCCTCAGGAGCCCCATTCTCCCTACTGTCTAATATTTATATCAGAGTCTGCACAACTGGGGCTCCCACACAGAGATGTGTGCTGAGGGATATGGACTGTGAAGTGCCCCCTGGCAGAGCATCAGGATCAGGACCCTTGCAAGAGTCAGTAGCAATAGTCCAAGGCATATCCTCAGTCTCTTGAAGGTCCTGGGCACCCAGTGTGCTTGTTTGCTTCCTCTAGGTGGCTTGTCTCCTGTGGTTTGAGTATGGCCGGTCTCTCCAAATTCACATGGAGGCCTAGCTCCTTGATATGGCTGTGTCAGGACGTGGATGTTTTGAGACAGTTAGGTCAGCGGTGCTACCTCATGAATGGGTTACTGCTAACTAATGGGAGTTCTAGCTGTCATGGTCACTCTTGAGCACAGGTGGTTTTAGCACCTGGGCTCCTTTGTCCCCTCTTTCTGAACATTATTCATTCTGCTCCCTGAGGGCCCAACGTGGATGTCATCTGAACCATTGTTATGCAGTCTCCGTGCGGATTAGATTTTCTATCCACCAGAATTGTGAGCAAACAGACTTCTTTTTCTCTGTGGATCCAGCCTTGGGCATTTTGTTATAGCAACATAAAATGAACCATGACACTATTTTTCCGGTCAGTGACGATGCAGATCAGGACCACTGAGGTCGCTGTTTTATGTGTTTATAGGGAACTGGTCTAGGTGGCTTATTTAGTTCTGGAGTTTTCACAATTCACTCTATTTTTTAAAAAAATTTCAAGAGTTATTTATATTTAGTGTAGAGAACTCAGAAGAAAGAGACCAGCAAGAATGAGTCATCCATGACCTTGACCCTGGGATAGCTATTACATTTCTTTTGGCCTTCTTAGTTTTTAAGACAGAATCTAAAATACATCTTACTTAATAGCTCTTTAGTTTTGCAACTAGAACGTTGAAAACGTTACACTCAAGGAAGGAAACATTTAGATAAGATCTACTCATTAAACAGGTGGGAAGTGTAACTAAACATTAAATATTTCAGTCGTATCAAGGGTATATTTTAAAACAAGCAAACACACATAAATTGTGGTGGTTTGAATATATTTGTCCCAGAGAGTGGCACTAATTGGTGGTGTGGCCTTGTCGAGTAGGTGTGGCCCTTTGGAGTAGATGTGTCACTGTGGGTGTTGGTTTTTAAGACCCTCCTCCTAGCTGCCTGGAAGACATCTTCTCCTGTTTGTCTTTGGAACAAGATGTAGAACTCTTAGCTCTCCTGCATCATTTCTGCCTGGCCGCTGCCATGCTCCTGCCTTGATGATGCTGGACTGAACCTCTGAACCTGTAAGCCAGCCCCAATTAAATATTGTCCTTATAAGAGTTGCCTTGGTCATGGTGTCTGTTCACAGCAGTAAAACCCTAACTAAAACAATACATTTATACTTGAAAATATTCTTGGTTTATTTTACACATATGGTTATTTTGCCTATATGTGTAGTGGTTCACCACATGTAAGCGGTGCCCGCGAAGGCCAGAAGAGGACATCTCCTGAACTTGGAGTTACAGATGGTTTGTGAAGAGGCCGTGTGGGGGCTGGGGATTAAATGTGGGTCTGTGGAAGAGTCCTGATGCTCTAAACCCTGAGCCATCTCTCCAGCCCCAAGTTATACTTTTTAAGATTTTAGTATTCTTTTCTGTTTTACTTTTTTTCTAAGTCTCTAACGGTGTGAAAAAATCTGAAAATTAAAAAACAAAACAAAACATAGAGTTCAGAAAATTAGCCTCTCTCAGAAGGGCACCTTCCATTTGTGGCAAACGTTTCCAGCTTCTTTGGTCCACAGAGACGATTCTCAGTTTTTGCCGGGCCACACCTACCCAGGGCAGCGCTCTGATGGCTGATGTGTGGAGCTAGCTGGGGCAAGCTGTCTTCTTTCCTTTACAGAGCTCCTCACTTTGGGTCATTTGCTGCTTGTCGTTTTCTTTTTTGTCTTTGGAAACAGTTTCACCCAACATTTGTGTCTCGACACGCTATGCCACAAAGGCAGACTTTCTTTTCTCTAGGAAAAAAAAATGTTGAGGCAGAACAGGTACCCAGCCAGACGGTATGATGTCAGTCTTGAGAGTCAACTTGATTGGCTTCAGGATCAGCGGGAGATGAGTACACCTACCTGTGCCTGCATCTGTGGTGGCATTTCCAGAAAGGACTTCTGAGGGAGCAGTGCAGAGCGGGAGTGTGGCACCTTCTCTTAGGCTAGGGGCCCGGATGCAATAAAGGGGGAACTAGAGAAAGTGAAGATACAGCATATTCTCTCTCTCTCTCTGCTTCTGGTCTGCAGTGAGCGGAGCAGCCTTTGCTCTAGGCTCCTGCAAGACGGATTCACCCTCTCCTGAATCCCCTTCCCTGCCTCCCACTCCCTCCACTCCCTTCCCCCACACCCTTCCCCTGCTCCCCTCCCTGCTCCTCTCCTCCCACCCCATTCCCTTCCCCCCTTCTCTTCCTGTTCTCTCCCACTCCCTCCCCCTGCCTTCCCCCCCTCAAGTGCCAGTGCCAGGAAAGGTGATATTGGAAGCCATGTAACTATTAAGCCTTTTTTCTTTCTTTTTTTTTTTTTTTTTTATTTTTTTTTTTTTTTTTTTTTTTTTTTTTTTTTTTTTTTTTTTTTTTTTTTTTTTTTTTTTTTTTTTTTTTTTTTTTTTTTTTTTTTTCTTTTTAATTTTATAAATTATTTTTTTTTCTGTTTTTTTTTTTTTTTATTTTTTTTTTATTAACTTGAGTATTTCTTATATACATTTCGAGTGTTATTCCCTTTCCCGGTTTCCGGCAAACATCCCCTTCCTCCCCCCTTCCTTATGGGTGTTCCTCCCCACCCTCCCAAGCCTTTTTTTTTCTTTAAGTGCCCTAGCTTCAGGTATTTTGTCACAGCAATGGAAAAAAAATGAACACAAGGATGAACCTGTGTTTACGGTTTTTCTTTTTTCTTTTTTTTTTTTTTTTTCTGGAGCTGAGGACTGAACCCAAGGCCTTGTGCTTGCTAGGCAAGTGCTCTACCACTGAGCTAAATCCCCAACCCTGTGTTTACGGTTTTCAGTTCATCTGATATACTATGTTTTAGAGAAGCCATGGTGACTCCCTTCGCATTTTAGCTCATGTTTCACCTGCCTGGGGTATGGTTCACTGTATAAGTTTTTGCAAAGCAGGCAGATGCAGAAGAACTTCAGGTTTTGATTCTTCACCTCCTGCTGTGTCCGCACAGTTTTTTCGTGTTCTCAGTATGTTCATTCATCTTTCTGCTTTCACTGGCTTCATGGTCTAGGTCAGTCCTGTGGGGTCAAGCGTTCCTGACATCTTCAGGCGAAGTTCTTAAACCAGAGGGAGTTGTGTGAAGACTTTTTCTGCTTTTTTTTTTTGATAGTCTAATCCAGGAGTGTTTATTTAAAATTGTCTTCTGGAAATTATAGCTGGATTCAGAATTGCTAAGTAAGAAAAGCTTATAGAGGCCATTCGTTCCACCTCCCAATTTGCCTGATGGGTAAACTGAGGCCCAGAGAGCTCCAAGTCAGAGGGTATGCTTTCCTGTTTCTGTCTGCCACTTCTTTCTCACTTTATCATTAAAGTGTAGTATTTAGGCTAGGGAGAAGGTTCAGTGGGTAATGCACGTGCTGTGCAAGTGTAGGGGCTGGAATTCTCCAGCACATAAGTAAAGGGATTCAAGAAGAGTGTGGCAGCTGCCAGTCACCCCAGCACTCAAGAAGTGGAGGCAAGAATCCCTGGAGCAAGCTGGCTAGACGAGCTGTGAGCCTGAGAGACCCTGCATCCACATACAAGGGAGAAAGTGATTGAGAAAGATACCCCATGCCAACCTCTGGGCTTCCACATGCACGTATGTGGGATTGTGCCTTCATACACACATGCACCTACAAACATGTGAACACACACATGGCACACACACACACACACACACACACACACACACACACACACACACACACACATATATATATATATATATATATATATATATATATATATATATATATATATCTCCAAAAGCAAATGAAGTGGTGGGACGATTCACTCTGTCCGGAAACATCTTGTTTCCCTACTCTTCCTGTGGGCTGCAGTTGGAAAGATCCGGTCTGAACCTGAATTTCCCAGGCTCCCACTCCCTGCTGGTCTAAAGGCCTTTGAGGCCTTTCTTTGCTAAAACAATGCAGAGTCACGACTGGAAACCAGCCCTTTGTGATGCTAAGTAGCCTTGAGAGATGTTGCCATGTTTTTGCATATTAATATTTGCTTTAATGAACTGACTAGAATCATTTATGCATAATTTATTGAAAATGGCACTGTAAAAGGTGTTTAAAATCATTTTCTTTCCTTAACACACCTTCAATATCGCTTTTTGGGTTTATTCCTCCAATATCCATAGGGAAACACTTCACTATTTTAGAAGCGAGGAGCTGTAGTTAATTACCCTCTGTGCTGGTTACTTCCTGTCAACTTGATACAAGCAAGAGTCATTTGGGAAGAGGGAACCTCAGTGGAGGAAGTGCCTCCATCAGACTGGCCGCCATCGGACTGGCCTCCATCGGACTGGCCTGTGGGTGTGTCTGTGGGGCATTTTCTTGATTAGTGATTCGTGTGGGCGGGCCCCGCCCACTGTGGGTGGTGCCACGCCTCAGCATGTGGTCATGAGTTGTCTAGGAAAGCGGGCTGAGCGAGCCAGGGTACGTTGTTCCTCCATGGGAAATTTAACGTGAGTTCTGGAGTGATGGAGCCGAGGCATTGAAGAAAACTTTTGTAAATAGTGATTGTTATCTGAGGTTTATGGAGCTGAAGGATTCACAGAGCCTTTGCTTAATATAGTCCAGAGACATATCTGGTAGTCCGGAAGTCTCCTATGCCTGGGAATTGCTCAGGAAATGGTTCCTTCAGACAAACTGCTAGATGAGATAAGAGGTTTTGGTATGTGGAAATTGACCCGCTAAAAGTCCCTTTAGTGGAACAATAAAGAGGCTTCTCCAAAGGGTTTGGAGTTCAGTCCATCAGCGAATGTTCCACCCTGCTGCTAGGAAGCCTTAACACAGTCTGAATCCCTCTTTCTTCCAGTGACCAGCATATCTTTGCTTCAGTTTCTACCTCCAGGTTCCTGCTTGAGTTTCTCCTTTAGATTCCCCAGGTGACCGATTGTGATCTGGAAGAGTTAGGATGAAATGAATCATTTCTTCCCCAAGTTGCTTCTGGTCAGTGTTTTATCACGGGATCAAAGATGCAGGCTGGGGCAGCCAAATGAAATTCTATTTCTCTGTGTGGCCAGCGGAGAGTGGTAGGGTCTTTTACAGTGTGGCTGTTAAATGTCCCCTGCAGGCTCACATGTTTGGATACTTGGTCCCCAGCTGGCGGGCGCTGTTTGATGAGGTGGTGGGACCTACCTGAAGAAGGTGTAGTTGTTGGTGGGGTGGGCCTTGAGGTTTATAGCCCAGCTTGGCTCCCATGCATGGAGATGAAGTAGCCTCCTGCCCTCACTGTCACAGCTTTAAGCCACTCATGCCATGCCTTTCTTGTAAACCTTGAACCGAAATAAACACTTCCACACATTTCTGTTTCTTCAGGTATTCTGCTACATCCATGAGAAAAGCAGCTAATGTGGGGAGTTTGTTGGAAAAATCCAGTGGTCTTCACAAGCACTTGGGGACCTGGGTTAATGGAGGTCATCATTTCCACAGAGGTATATGGTCAGCTGTGCAAAGGACAGGGGGCACACAGAAAAAATATCACCATATATATAATATCATATATATATGACATATATATTTTATATATACATAATATATATTAATATTATGATCTTTGGGCTAAATCTGACCTTCTACCTAGAAATGTAGCCTGCATTTGGAAATGGTTTAGAAAATAGAAAGGATAGTGTTTGGTAATGAAAGACCCCTCGGAGCAGGGAGACCCTCACTCAAGTCTTGGGATGATGCGACCCCCCAAGAACTCACGTGAGACTGTCCTTGCTGTAATAAACATGAGGTTTATTGATAGGAACCAGTGCACTGCGGTTGAGACTCATATCCCACGCAGGGGCAGTGGAGTTCGACCCTGAGAGGTTGGGAGAAAGGGTATTTAAAGGGAGAAACCACAACCCAAGGGGGCAGGGGTGGTGTCATTGGAAAACCATAAGAATATCAGTGAAAAATCACAAGGAAAAACTCCCTGTTTCTCAAGATTGTTCTCTAAGATTTTAATCTAACTTTATGGTCAGCTAGTACAGGTAGAGGGCAGAGTCTGGAATTTGAGGTATTTAGGGCTTTTTTAAACTTCTGACTTCTTAGCTGCATTTTTTATTCTTTCAGTAACACGTCAGAATAGAATGGAGTTCCAATTTCAGTATCCATAGGTGAGTTACATTGGAAGGTAGCCACGCTCACACAGTTCCGTAGTAGCTGAGGTGCTGCTGAGGTGCTCACAGTGGAAGAGTTGCGACTCTGATCATCTGGCCCATAAAGCCGGGCACCTGGCTTTTCCAAGGAACTTTGCTGATACCTTACTTTAAAGCAACTTCCTGGAAACTGTGTGTGTGTGTGTGTGTGTGTGTGTGTGTGTGTGTGTGTGTGTGTGTGTGTGTGTAGATATGTGCAAGGTGTCTATGGAGGCCAGAGAGCTCATTAGATTCCCCCCTCAGCTGGAGTTACTGGTGGTTGTAAGTCACCTGATGTGGGTGCTGGGAACTGAACCCAGGTCTTTGGAAGAACAGTGAGCGTTCATAATTTGGGAACCCTCTCTCCAGTTACCTCCTGTCCGTCTTTCTGATAGGGTCTCCTGACTGTGAACTTCTGAAGCTTGTGCTGCTATCGTCTGAGTGCTGAGATTAAAGCTGTACATCAAAATGCCTTCTTCATGAGGTGCTGGGGATGGAAGCAGGCCTTTATACTTGAGGCAAGTGCTCCATTACCCAGTTCTCTGGCATGTAATTCTTTACGTACATTTCAATTGCCACAAATCCTGTGGCCTTACTTGAGTTTAAAAGAGGCACAGAAGCAAACCAGGGATCAGGAGCTGTCTGGTGAGGAGCAGTAGTGGCGGACTGGTATCTTTTGCCTGGTCACGGAACACAGGGCCTCACGCACACTGGGCAGGGACTATACTTGAAAGCCCCCGTCTGAGGTCTTACACACTCATAATCGAATTGAAGTAATGATGATTTGCCATGAACGGTTGTCAAAAACTCAAATTACCCCTGTCCATGCTGGCCCAGCCCTTCCTCCGAATGATTTAATCGATCTGTAATTCTGCTCATAACTGCAATTTACAACTTGATAAGAACAGCTGGAGAAATTTATAAGCAACCCAATGAGCAGTTTAAGGGGGAAAAAAAAATCAATTCCAGTTTTCCAAATCGTAAGGGGACATTTAATACTGTAAATTGCCTGAGCTCAGCTAGGGAGGAAAAAAAAAGTAACAAAAATAAAAGCAAAGACAAAAGGCTATACTTACTCCCGTATTTACTTCTATTTACCTATTCATCCACAGACAGACACTTTTTTTATTTAATTAATTTTTATGCATGTGAATGCTTGCCTTATGTATATATGTGTGTAGTGTCTGAAGAAGCCAGAGAGTGTCAGATCTCCTGGACAGTTGTGAGTGAGCCTTTACATGGTCGTTGGATCCAAACCTGGGTCCTGAGTGCTGAACCCAGGACCTTTCCAAGAGCAGTCAAGTGTTCTTAACTGCTGAGTCAGCTTTCCAGCCCCACTGTAGGTGCTTTTGATCCTCAAATGAAAATTAAGTTTTGCAAACAGTGCAAAGGAAGAAGCGTGAGGCTTGCACAACTCTCTGGGACAGGGTAAGATGCCTCTCCACACTCTGCTGCTCCCCCAACGGTTGCAGACAAGCCCCTTGCTTCTTAAACCAGAGTCTCTAATCTAAGCAGTGTCCGGAGCCTCTCCCGAGATGAGACTCAAGCTTGGCTTTCTTCACTGGTGCTCCACGGCCCCTGGTACTTACTGCGTGTTTCCTTGACAAACAGTAGCAGCTCGTGTGTGCCCTACCCCTATCCTAAAGGCAGGCATGCAGACAGTGTAGAGACACATCCCTGGGCCTGTCAGACTGTTAAAACAAAGGTCTTCCAGAAACCAGAATTTCCCCCATGGTCTCATGCTGGGGGAAGGAAAAGGCTGAAACCAGGGGCCAGCTGAGGTGGACCATGTCTCTCAGAGAGACTTCATCCAGTTCTGACAACTCGTCTGCTCACGTTGGAGCAGAGACAGGAGCCCACATAGTGATGATGGTCGGGACCACACCTTGTGCACAACTGCTTAATTACATGTGTACCTCTTGCCTTCTGCTTGACTCTAATCATCAGGTGAGGATCCTGAAGACAGAGGCGGGGAGGGGAAGAGAGGGGTTCACCCAACCTTTCTGTTCCCCTTCCCAAAAGACTGCGTTAAATACGTCTCCTTTCTCTGCTCTTCGAGATTACTTGCCAGTGTCTTTGGCCTGTGGAGGACGGAGACTGAGCCTGGCCTCCTGTGACGGCTGCCACTTTCTGACACTGACACTGACACTTTCTGTCCCTTGGACACACAGACCCAAGAGGGTGAGCCCAGGCCTCATGCCCAGGGTTCTGCTGGGCCAGCCTACTTGGCTGGCACTCCCCGAGATCTGGTCAGTCTCTCCCTCACAAATTACAACTCCTCTCTTTCTAGGAATCTCCAGATAGCTCTTGTACTGTGGCAAACCACAATTATTCGTAATGAATCATCCCCAGAGGGCATGTCTGTACGACGTTTCTCCTCCTCCTCCTGGTTCTGGCAGCTGAGTAATCAGAGGATGTGAGAGCCCTTGTTGCTGCCATAAAGGAAAGTTTATAGAGATATAATTAGCAGCAGTATTATCTTCATTTGTACTTAGCCATGCTAAATGTCCTATAAGAGTTGTTTACGAGGCCATATGAATGGTTATGGTATTAATAACACGATTAGCCAGCAGTATCAATATTTCCCAACACTTATGCCTCCTAATGAGATTGTAGGTGAAATTCCGGGATAGGGATGAGCCAGTGGATTTGTTGAAAGTTGTAAGGAAGCACTCAGGAGTCGTTTCGCAATGCCAAGATTTAGGGCCCTTATCTGGGTATAGGTCCTAGTGGCCCAGGACCCACTGTGCTCTTGAGACTCCTACCTCACCTAGATACGCCTTTCTATAAAGCCCAGCTCTCTTGTGGATTCCTCCTGGAAAGCCTTGGTCCTCATGGTCAGAGGATTTCAGAGGTTCAATAGCCTTTATAGCCTGTGTAGAAATAGGTCCTTGTGCACTCTCTCTGAACCCCAACCCCTGTTCTGTGTTTCCTAGGCTGCTGACAGGTACAGAACACTTCCTGGAAGTCCTAAGAAGTGCGTGGTAGAGAGCTGGGGAGCTGTAAATACTGTCTGGGTTAGCCGGCCAGTTTTATATTAGAGAAAGCTGAGACTCTGGCAGGCGGTGTATTTCGCTAGAGTTGGTTTTGAATGAGGCAGGATCTCTCATTTGGCCTGAATCTCTACCAAGTAGAGTAGACCAGAAACTGGATATTAAACTTCCAAGGATCTTCTTGTCTCTGCTTCCCACTTACCTTCACTAAGATAGCAAGCACCTGCCATTACCTAACTCCTCCCCCTTCCCCCACCCCAGACCCCATCCCCTGGAATCTCAGATGTGTCTTCTGGTCATGAAAGTTCTTCTAGGTTCTGCAGTGCATTGTCGGCAAAGGACAGTGGAACTTACCTTGGAGCAGAAGGCAGGGCCAACCTCGGGTGCTGAACTTGTCCTTATGCTCTGCCTGAGCCTCAGTTTGCTCTTCTGTGAAGTGGGGATTCTGTCTGTCCTAATGATCTCCCTGCATACTTGTGGGAATCACATGGAGGTCTTGCTGAGAACGTGTGGGGAAGTGGGTTCCTTCTCTTTGTCTTGCTGGAGAAGCCTGGGAATGGAGGAAGAGCACGCATAGGGAGTGAGCTGTGCTCTCTCTGTGCTGTCTCCATTCTTGGCAATGGTGACCCTTGCTTCCTCACGTGTGGGTGGATGGTCCTTCCAGCCTGGGTTCCTAGCAGGGACTCTGGGAAGCTGGGCTCTAGGAAGCTGTTCCCAGCTAGCCAGGCTGGGAAGCTCCCATGTGGTTGGCTTGGTGGATTCTCATGCAGCCTCCTGACTTACAGCCAAGACGCTGCTTACCCCATAACCACCTCATCAGCATGCTGCTGCAGACCTCCCACCCCTCTGAGCCTCCTCTCAGAATTTAAGCTCAGCACAAAATAAAACCCACAGGTGTGGCATGGGGACTCTGCTGATCTCATTAAGCTCTCTGTTCACAGAGAGAGTCCCATACTTGTCAATCTGGTCCCTAGAGCTTACATGTCAGGGAGCCATACTCATAATATCTTCAAGGTGGAGCAGAGCAGACCATAGTCATCCCTCTGCTCCTCAGGGGAGCTAAGGGTCTGGTTCCAGACTCCCTGAGGGATTGCTAGACCCTGTCTTATCACACGGGTGATCTGTTCCCTAGGCAGACAGACATTGGCTGTGAGGACGAGGAAGGTTGGCCAGCTCCTGGAACAAGTTTGTCATGTTTTGTGAATGAAAACGAGAACCTGACCACTCCTGGGTATGGTTGAGGGGAAGGGTTTTTCGTAGATATGAGGGAGAGCATCTGGAAGAGTCCAGATGCATCTGGAAGAGTCTAGAGCAGGAGAGAAAATAGCGGGCTGAACAGGGCCCTGAGAGGAGGTAGAGGGAAGAGGGGAGAGGGGAGAGGGGAGAGGAGGAGAGGGGAGGGCGGAGGGGGAGAGGAGAGGGAGAGAGGAGAGAGAGGAGAGAGAGGAGAGGAGAAAGAGAGGAGAGAGAGAGGAGAGGAGAGAGAGAGTAGAGAGGAGAGAGAGAGAGAGAGAGAGAGAGAGAGGAGAGAGAGAGAGAGGAGAGAGAGAGAGGAGAGGGAGAGAGGGAGAGAGAGAGAGAGGGGAGAGAGAGAGAGAGAGAGAGAGAGAGAGAAGAGAAGAGAAGAGAAGAGAAGAGAAGAGAGAGAGGAGAAGAGAAGAGAAGAGAAGGGGAGAGGGGAGAGGGGAGAGGGGAGAGAGGAGAGAGGAGAGAGGAGAGAGAGAGAGAGAGAGAGAGAGAGAGAGAGAGAGAGAGAGAGAGAGAGAGAGGGGAGAGAGGAAAGAGAGGGGAGAGAGAGAGAGGAAAGAGAGAGAGGAGAGGGGGGGGGAGAGAGGAGAGGGGGAGGAGAGGGGAGAGGGGAGAGAGGAGAGGGAGAGAGGAGAGAGAGAGAGAGGAGAGGGGAGAGAGGAGAGAGGGGAGAGGGGAGTGGGGAGAGAGGGGAGAGAGGAGAGGAGAGGGGAGAGGGGAGAGGGGAGAGGGAGAAGAGGAGAAAGGAGAGGGAGGAGAGAGGGAGGAAGGGAGAGAGAGAAGAGAAGAGGAGAGGAGAGGAGAGAGGGGGAGAGGAGAGAGGGAGAGAGGGGAGAGGGGGAGAGGAGAGGGGAGAGGGGGAGGAGAGGGAGAGGGAGAGGGAGAGAGGGGAGGGGAGAGGGGAGGGGAGGGAGAGAGGGGAGGGGAGGAAAGAGGAGAGGGGGGGAGAGAAGGAGGAGGGAGAGGAGGAGAGGGGGAAGGGGGGGGGAGGGAGGGGGGGGGGGGGGGGGGGGGGGGAGGAGAGGTGAAGAGGAGAGAGGAGAGAGGAGAGAGGAGAGGGGAGAGAGGAGAGGGGAGAGGGGAGAGGGGAGAGAGGAGAGAGGAGAGAGGAGAGAGGAGAGGGGAGAGAGGAGAGAGGAGAGAGGAGGAGAGAGGAGGAGAGAGGAGAGAGGAGAGGGGAGAGAGGGGAGAGAGGAGAGGGGAGAGGGGAGAGGGGAGAGAGGGGAGAGGGGAGGGGAGACAGGAGAGAGGGGAGAGGGGAGAGAGGAGAGGGGAGAGGGGAGAGGGGAGAGGGACCCCCAGGATGGAGAGGTTTGACCTGGCCATGAAGGTTCTTCTCTGGACAACGTTGGCTCCCAGGGTTTAGGCTCTTTTCTAAGGCGAGGACAGGAGGGATGGCAGGGCCACCATTCTTTCTCTTTGACCTTTGGCCTCCCTTGGCAGCATCCATTACCTCTGCACTTCCTAAGCATTGCAGCCATGTCCTCTCTACTCAGCATGGTGGATGCATGCCAGGGGCTTAGTATAGAGACAACCAGCATGGCCTCTCCATGATATGGTAAAGTTTTAACTGTAGATGTGAGAGACAGAACAATCAGAGGCATTTGGATGAATCCAGAGCACAGGGAGGGAAAAGTGAACTAAATTTGGCCATCAGGCTGGACATAGCCAGGGCTAGGGAAGTGGAAGGGGTGAGAGAAGGTGTGTGGTGTGTGTGGCTGGTGTGTGTGTGTGTGTGTGTGTGTGTGTGTGTGTGTGAGAGAGAGAGAGAGAGAGAGAGCTAGAGAGAGCTAGAGAGAGGAAAGGAGCAAGGGAGAGAGGAAAAGAAAGGGAAAGAGAGACACACAGAGAGAGAATGAGCTAGAGGAAGAGAGAGAGAGAGAAAGAGAGAGAGAGAGAGAGAGAGAGAGAGAGAGAGAGAGAGAGAGAGAGAGAGAGACAGCTAGAGGGGAGAGAGCAAGAAAGAGGGAGGGGAGAGGGGGAGAGAGGGACAGAGAGGGGGGGGGAGAATAGTAAAGAGTAGGGGTTTATAAGGAGTGTGAGGGGGGAAGGAATGGCCAGGAGACTGGTGTGGGAGCTTTGAAATGGATAACAAGTACTTGTGAATAGGGATTGAGGGAGCCTGGAAGCCAGCAGGAGCTTTGATAGGCAGCCACAGGTACAAGTCTTTGGAGAGCCATGTGTCCCTTCTGTCAGAGATAATGGAAATGACATATTTTGGCAGATGGCAACTGATTTTGTAAGCTCCTAAGGAACGCTGGCTTTTATCTTATCCCCAGAAAGCCCATAGTCCAACTTGATGTTGTTTCTGGATATTTGGACAGTCTGAGATCTAACAGTGGACACTTCAGGCACTTGATTATACAGTCGGTGCTCAGTAAATGAATGAGAAGAGAGATGTGAAAGAAAGGGCCGCTTGTCTTTTGACACCAGAGCAGTCAAGAAGTGTCTGGGTCTCCCTTGAAGCGAGAATTGCTCTTAATATTCTGGGGTGGAGTAGAGCCTCTGGGAGGTCTCAGAGGAGAGGGGTGGGGGATACATACATTACCTGGGGGAGCTAGGAAATGTCTACTCACTGCCCATCTACTGTCTTGTGGCTCCTCTCCACTCTACTCAGGTCCTACAACACAAGCGTAAATTGAGTTACAGCATCAGGAACTCTTTGTTTAGCCAAGCAGGCACTATGTATTAGTAACTACATCTGTCTTGTTACTTTACTTCATGTTTGTGGAGTCCTGGAGGAAGAATCTGTAAAACCTAAGTGATTGATGAAATCAAGTTTGTTCTTTTGGTTATTTTTAAGTGGGATAAACTGTGGAGCTGGGCTTCTAGTGTTTGTATAAGGGGACGATGCTTCCGAGTCCCCAGTGGTCCTGAAGGGTCACAGACTCTGGACCGCTGGATACGTAGCCGATGGATGTATTTCCTCTATTATCAAAACTGCTGTTAATAACCAACATGTAGGGCACAGCTTCCTACCCAGTGGGTGTTGGGATATTGTAGTAGGCTATGGAACTATAGTTATGCTATCACATGTAAGTATCCCTAAGAATACTATAAGTGCTGTATCCATCTAGGGTAAAACTGGTCTTTGGTCACTAAGGCCAAGCATAAATTCCTAGGTAAACTGGTCTCTGGACCAGCCCAAAATTCTTGCACTAAAGGTTAACTGCTTTGAGTGTCAGTGTTAAAGGTTGACCATTCAACTGTTATCAGTCCGCTCCTGTAAACAACACCTGCTTCTTGTAGATGTCCAGAGCTACCTTTCTGTTTATGTCACAGTCGTATCCTTTGCCCTTAGGAACTCAAACCAAGCTAATCTGCTTGAGACAGTCCTACGTGTGATTAATAAAGACTCCATTCGACTTATTTAGGACTCTTGGGAGTTTTTCTCTTCACATACTGTTAATCCTGAGATTAAAAACAAAAACAAAAACAAAACAAAACAAAACAAAACAAAACAACAACAACAACAACAACAACAAAAAAAAACAGTTCCAGATTTGGAGTAAGCTTGAATTAAACACTGAACAGGATGGACTTTGACCAGGACTACCCTTGGTTTCTCAGAGGGGAGCCACAAGACTTGTGTTGTAGGTACATTTAAGGACAAGACCACATGGCCACCATATTTTCCCATGTGGCTTTCCTATTTTCTAAGAACTACAACTCCCAGCATTCTAGGAAGTTATCTGGTCCTTGGGCAGGTGGGGCTTATAAATGAATTTTGGGTCTTATATTACCCTGGAACAATATGAGTGTTAGAAAGATGGCCAGTCTGTATTTGTAAATCTTAAGCAGATCTCTTTCCTGTACTGATAAGAACAATATGATATAGATTGCAGGGATTTGTAACATCCAGATAAAAGAGGGTCAACAATAAATCCCAACCTTGGGACTTAGGCTGGAACACTACAAAAACCTAGACTCTTCCAGGCATGAGATTCATTAGCGCAGGAGTTGAAGGTGGCTGTGAGCCCCCATATAGGTACTGAGAGCTGAATTCAAGAACTGAATGCAAGAACAGCAAGTGCTCTTAACTGCTGAGGCTTCTCTCTGGCCCCCTAGTACTTGGCATTCTTGGGAAGAGGTCCTAAGGTATTTACTCTTTACTCTCATAGCCTTGGTGTTCTTGGTTTCCCAGCCTTGTGTGCAAAAATGTGGCATCTGGGTGGAATACTATTGGGCAGCCCGTGGCTGTGCAGGCCTTTACAGCTTGGGGAAGAAAACGGTATAAGGTGGAATCTACAGCCATGTGCACTTTCTCTCTGGCCTTAGGGAAAGCTCGCTTACAACAGAAGCTGAGGGTCTCCATTTTGGTACTGATGCAGTATTTACTGTTCATCTTCCCAGGAAGTACTCCTCCTGTTAGAGAGATGTTGTCCTGAGACCATATCTGCATAGAAATCAAACACAGGGCCTGAAGAGGAGAGGCAGGATGATCTGGGATGAGGACATGAATCCCTAGTCAATACTCCCTGACCTCTGAGCTCACCCTGTCTTTGTTCAGTCAATTGTTTCCGGCCTGTCCTTGAACATGGCTGAGGATTCATTACCTGTCAGAGGTGGCCATGCGTGTCTGCACATGGCCACCCTGGGGGCTCACTTAGTTGTCCTCGTAATTAAAAGCAAACAATGACTAGATAGGGATGAATTGGTGCTGTTGGGGTGCTGAGGCAGTCAAGAGGGGCAACAGGCCAGGTGCCAGAGCCAAGAAAGTCTTGGCCTCTCGAGAGGCAACAGAGAGTGCTAATACCCCAGAGTGGGGAAATTGGCTGTACGTTAAGCTATTAAAAATTAAAAAAAATTTTTTGAGACAGGTTCTCCTATAACCCAGAATGGCTTCAAACTCAATGCTTAGCTGAGGATGATCTTGAACTCCACCTTATTAATGCTAGGATGACACCACCCACCGTCACCCATTGTTGATGAGCTTGTGCAGTTCACCAACTGAACTACATCCCAGCCCATGCCATAGACCATCTCTCTAGACCCACAAAGTTTCTGTTTCCCTTTGGGTCTGGTGTGAGCATGACGTTGAGCCAATTTGGCCTTCTAGAGTGAGAGAGATGGGGAGAACGGCCTGTTCTTAGATCGCTGCCCTGCTGATTCTCATAATGGAAGGAAACCCTGTGTTAGAGGACATCCTAAGAACAAACTGAAGACCGGTGGTAGTGGTGCACACCTTTAATCCCAGCACTTGGGGTAGAGGCAGAGGCAGAGTGGATCTCTGTGAGATTGAGGCCAGCCTATTCTACAGAGTGAGTTCAAGGACAGCCAGGGCTACCCAGAGAGACGCTATCTTGAAAAACCACCCCTCCGTCCCCTCAAAAAAAGAACAAACTGAATCTCCTTAGGAACTGGCAGAGCTGAGATTCAAGGCAAGAGGTTAACCCTTCCTCTGTCCCTCTCCCTCCCCCAACTCTGCTTTCATTTCTTCCATAGTCCAGGTCACCAAAGGGTGACTGTGTGTCCCTCTGCTATGGTTTGAATCTGAGATGTCTGCTATAGGCCCATGTTCTGAATATTTCTTTCCTGGACACTGGCAATATTTTGGGAAACTGGAAATGTTGGGAGGCAGAGCCCTGATCAATGAGGGGTATGCCTTTGAAGGTCACACAGGGTCCTGGGTCTGTTACTGTCCCTCTGTTTGTTGTAGCTACAAATGTCTGTGGCCATAATAGTCTGCCTAGGCACGTGGGATCAAAAGCCATGGGCTGAACCTTGTGAACCAAAATAAATCCTCAAGGGAAGGGGAAAAACATCCTCTCGTTACTCTTTCTGTATGGTATTTAGGTCACAGAAATAAAAAGAGTAGCTAACTATTAGCCCACACTCCCAAAAGGCATGTCTGGTTACTTATCTCCTTATTTGGACAAAAGGGTCTTTAAAGAAGAAGGAAACGATCTTGAGATTGAATGACCATTTTGATCAAGTTGGGCTGGTGGTAGGGCGGGGGGAGCAGGGCTCAGTGTATAAAGGACTTGGTGTGCAAGCATGAGAACCTAGGTTGAGATCCCCAGCACCCTTGTAAAAAGTCAGGCATGGCAGCGTGAGCCTGTAATCCTAGTGTTGGAAGATGAAGACAGATCCATTGAACTCACTGGCCAACACACACACACACACACACACACACACACACACACACACAGCCACACACACAGAAACACACACATATACACATACACATATACATATACACAGAAACACACATATACACACACAGAGAGAAACACACACACAAAGAAAAACACACACACACACACATATATATACACACACATACACACACACTCATACACACACACAGAAACACACATGCACATATATATACACACAGAGAAACACACATACACATATATATACACACACATACTCATACCCACCCATACAGACACACATACACACATATACACACACACATATATACACACATACACACGCACACTGTCAAGGGAGATTTAAGGAGAAGACACAGACAAAAGAGGCATTGATGTAGCCATAGAGAGGTTGGAACAAGGCAATCACAAGCTAGGAGGGTTGACTGTCTCTAGAGCATGGTTTCTCAACCTATGGGTCGTAACCCCTATTCGTCACATATCCGATATCCTGCATTATCAGATATTTACACTGTGATCCATAAACAGTAGCAAGATTAACAGTTATGAAGTATCAATGAAATACTTTTACGATTGGGGGTCACCACAACAGGAAGAACTGTATTAAAGGGTCTCAGCGTTAGGAAGGTTGAGAACCATTGTTCTGGAGGCTAGAAGAGGTCAATAATGATTGTCCCTGAGAGTCCCTGCCTGGTCCATGGCCTGCAGGATGTAAGACTCTCTAGTGGTAGAACTGAGGGAGAGTAACTTCCCGCTGTTAGGAACTACTTAGCTTGCAGTTATTTTGTTACCACAGCCCCAGGAAACCATTACTAGTGGATCAACATGTGTCAGGACCTGGGGATTTTTGTCCCCTTACAACCAAGGCATTATCATTTTGAACAGTAGAGGTGGCCTTGGTGGTGGCCGGGATGTGGAGCCATAGTGTACTCTCTAATGTCTGTGTCCTTCTCAAGCACCCCTGGGGTCCCCAGCTGTGCGGCACAGTGAAAGCTGACCTGATGTTGCATGTATTTTTAATGAATGGATCTTGCTCAACATGGAGGTTGCCTTTTCTTGCCTGGGGGGATTGGCAGGAACTTAGTGCTGTTTCGGGCTGCCTTACCGGCAGCTGACCTCACAGGAGGCTTAAAAATAGCAACCAGGGATGGACTCCGAGAGCCTGGAAGTTGAAACACAGTCACCCGATGACAGCTGAGCACAGGGGAGACAGCATGACGCTGGGAGCCATTGCGGCTCCTCTGCTCTGATGCTAATCGGAACAGGCAGATGTCTCCAACAGCTGGGGCTAATGGGCTGTCAGACAGGACTGGGCCAGCCTGGGACATCCCGCATGCTCCCTGGCACAGGTCCAGGCCAGATGGAGGGTGCTCAAGCGTGGGGCTGTTGGAAGGATGCTATTGGCGCCTACTTGAGACTATAACCCGTCCGGCCCAGTGAAACCTGGTGAAGAAGTAACCGCCATCCCAAATGGTTTTATTTTTCCATTTGTGGGAAATGGTCACTTGAATTATTGATGAGAGATTAAAAGTAAGCTAATTCAGCTCAATTTCTCCGATAGACAAAACTATTTATAATTAACCTAG
The DNA here is from genome assembly GCF_011064425.1 of Rattus rattus. NCBI lineage: Eukaryota > Metazoa > Chordata > Mammalia > Rodentia > Muridae > Rattus > Rattus rattus. Next base: position 35,037,568 of record NC_046162.1, read on the forward strand.
AAGCAAAGGTCAGGGAGGAGGCAAACGGTTGCATGAGTGGAGGAATGGAAATGAAGGGGTAGTTTGTGTAGTCGTGTACGATATTTGCGGACCATGGTTGCCGAAAGACACGTGGAAAGGACTTTGTGAGGCGAGTCTGAAGTTTGCTACCTCACAAGAGACCTTTAGCTTGGTTTGGAGACTTTTCTGCTTTATCTCTTTGAGGCGAGGTCTTGCTATGTAGCCCAGACTGCCCCGAAACTCACGGTCCTCTTGTCTCAGCCACTCGAGGGATGGGATTACGGGAGTGTTCACTGCGCTATAGCCTCTCGGAGACCGCTTTTAAAAGTATACGTTATTCTTTTCATTTTTATTTATTTTATGCATATGACTGTTTTATCTTTCTCTCTCTCTCTCTCTCTCTCTCTCTCTCTCTCTCTCTCTCTGTGTTTGTGTGTGTGTGTGTGTGTGTGTGTGTGTGTGTGTGTGTGTGTGTGTGTGCAGTGCCCAAAGAGGCCAGAAGAAGGTATTTGATCCCTTGGGACTAGAGTTACAGATGTTTAGTGAACCAATCATGAGGGTTCTGGGAATTGAACCCAGGTCCATTGGAAGAGTCCTCAGTGCTTTTAACTTCTGAGCCATTTCTCAAGCCCCATGTAGGTGGTTCTTCTTCTCCTTCTCCTTCTTGTTCTTCTCGTTCTTCTTCTGCTCCTTCTCCTTTTTCTTTTTCCTCTTCATCACCGTCATCATGATAATAATGTGTGTACCTGCCTGCACATGCTGCCTCACCATGTGTTGCCTCCCCCACCTCATCTCGAGACAGGGTCTCAGGTAGACCAGGTTGTCCTTCAACTCATGTGTAGCTGAGGCTGGCCTTGAACTCCTGATCCTCCTGCCTCTACCTCCCAAATGCCAGGATTAAACTTGTGCGCTCCTATGCATGTCTTCCGGGCATGCAACTGAGGACGTTCTTGGGAGAGGGTGCTGTGGAGAAGTGCCAGGCTGGGTTATACAGGGGCTGGAAGCCAGGAAGCTCCTTCTTCATCTCACAGGCAGCAGGGAGTTGCTGAAAATTCTCAAGTAGGATACTCACAAATATGGCAAGATGTGCAGAGAGAGCAGGAAGTGGGGTGCTAACGGCAAGGAGACCTGCAGGAATTCTAGGTGCGTGCGAGTTCAGGGAGACAGGCTGTGGAAGTCAGGAGTACCAGGTTCCAAGTGTCTTTTTGGAAAACAGAGGGGCTTCGATGGGAAGGGAAGATTGCAAACAAGTGAGCACAGGGCCAAACCCGGGCGCGTTTTGAAGTTGAGCCTGCTGGACTTCTGATTGACAGCAATGACTTTCCTTCGAGACGAGGCGCAGGGTGAAAGAGGAAGCTGATATGACAAAATGCTAAGAATTATGTCTTTGATGTATGAACACTCCCCGCCCCTTAGGACCCTTATAAACAGAGTTCACACCAGGGTCACTGGAGAGGTCCAAGGGGAACAACTTCAATATCAAGAGGTCCCCTGAGGTAGATTTCCTCTTGTAATTGTGGGGGTGATTTCCATTTTGAGGGATTTGGCGTTGCCTCTGATTAATTGTTAAGTTAGCCTTTGAAGACCTCAATTTCTATGCAGCATTGACCGGCGTCTGCAGATGATCTGAGCCGAGCCCAGAAAGGTCCCTACGATATTAATGTAATAGTTTTGACTCATTATAGGCCAGTGTGTTCTCAGAGAACTTGGGCGCCTCAGCCATGCCCCGCCCTTGTTCTCTTTCTCCAGGCTGGTAAGCTTGGCTCAAGCCTATCATTTGTGGCTTCTACCCTGGAAGCTTTCTTGAGTGACTTGTGAGCTTCTAAGTTGAGGTGATAGTGAGGCCTACCTAGCTCAGGGCCTCTGTGTTTTTCCTAAGCTTGGTGCTTCTCAGTGGGTGACTTCTGGTTAGTGGGTAATGGAGTCTGGATTCGGAGGGCGGACTTAGTACCAGGAACTGGGTCACGAGCACAGTGTTCTTCAGTTATGTATGTTTGGGTAACTCTTCCATGTGTGCATGTGATATAGACATGTGGTTTGCATGTGTGTATGACTGCATGCTCACACGTGCCCACATGGACGTGGAGGTAGATGCTGGTGTCTTTCTATTTGCTCCCCATCCTATTTTTCGAGACAAGCTCTCACTGAATCTGAGGCTCACTGACTTGGCATTATTACCCAGGGGGCAATTTAGAGGGATCTTCCTGTCTCTGCCTCCCCAGGGCAGGATTACAGGCATAATCCAGCATAGTTGGCTTTTTAATATGGGTGCCGGGGACCTGAACTCTTCATGCTTGTCCAATAAGCAGTTTACCAACTAAGCCAGTCCTCGGCATATTTGAATTCTTTAGTCTTTCTGAATCTTCCTATCCTTAAAATGTTCATTTATAAAAGCAAACAAAGCCTGTTCTCGCATGCAGTTGAAAATGCCTGGTATGAATTTTCTAGCTCCCATTATGACTGGGCTGCAGGAAGGCACCATCTGGGCTTTAGACTGGTGTGGACAGTGGCAATAGAAGGAACAGTGGTCTATTGATAGCACCCTAAAGGGGTGTGGGTGGTTGCCGTGACGTTGCTGGTGGCTTCATGGGACTAGGTCTGGAATGCTTGTGGAGATCCGTTCGTGGTGATGTGATGCTAGGCCTGTTCTCTGGCTTTCTGGTGACCTTGGGAGGGCTTCATTAGAGTCACATGTAACTGAGCAAGACTGTTTCACAGCGATGTCATGGTCTTGGTCCCCGGAGTATCTGGAGTCTCCTTATGTCTATGACCTAACTCATAAGACTACAAAGTTTCATCACTGGGTTCATTTTGTTACTGCCTGAATCTTCCATTGAAAAACTATTTCCCTCTTACAACAGCAAGTAACTTATGAATGCTATTTTTTTTTTTTTAAAACTCTGTGGGCCTCCATGTCCTGCCCCCTATTTAAAATTTTCACCAAATTTAATACTCACTGGTCATCTAGTTAGCATCTTTTTTTTTTTTTTTTTTTTTTTTTTATAGGGAGGGAGAAGGGCTGTGAGTTAGGCTCTCACACTGTAGCCCAGGTTGGTTTTATTCCTCGGGCTGATCTTGAGCTCACAGTAATCCTGCCACATCAACCTTTTAAGAGATGGGATTACAGGTAGTGCCACCATACCTGCATGGCCTTATCGGTGTCTTTTAATAGGTTTCTCTTCTCCTTCTGTCCGTGAGTATGAATGCTATGTAAAATCTTTACTTGGGGCATGATTTAAAGAAATCCTCTTGGTGCAACTATTGCAAGCCTCTCTTTTTAAAGGAACATTTATTTTCACTTGTGTGTGTGTGTGTGTGTGCACATATGCAAGCATGCAGGCACACAGGCATGTACATATGTGCATACATGTCACATGAGTGAAGTGCCTGCATAGGCCAGAAGAGAGGGTTGGATCCCCTCTTCTGGGGATTGTAGACTGCTGTGAGCAATTTGATGTGGGTTCAGGGAACTAAACTCCTCTGGCAGAGCAGCAAGAGCTCCTAACACCTGAGGAATACTTTCCCCTGACTCTGTGTGTGTCCATATGTGTGCACATATGGAGGCCAAAGGATGACTTCAGGTGCAATCCTTAGGATCTGGAGTCTTTTGGGGCGGAGGGGTGTGCTTTCAGCCCGAAGGGAAGCAAAGCCACGTTGTAACTAAGAACACTGCTCCCCTCCCCAGCCCTGTGTTTGATGGCCCCATAATAGCATAAACAATGACAAGTTTTATAAACATCACGGATGGGGAAATTTGCCTTGAAGTTCCTCCTGGGATCAAATTTAAAGGCACGTCGTAATGAAACTGAGGTCAGGAGGGAGGCCAACATCAGTGGGGAAAAATGCAGAGTGACAGCTGCCCCCAGCCTGCAGAGCTGTCCAAAGGAAGGGCTTTGGAAATAGCTGCTGGGGCGTGACCCTGGACTGACCCCTTCGGACTGCTAACCTCAGGGACTCTGGGACGGTAGCTATGTAGTGTTGCAAAGAGGAAAAAGGACCCAGAGCACGGAGAGCCAGGTTTGAGTCTCCCATCTGCCATTTACTCTAGCTGATCATCAACCACATGACAAATGGAGCTGGAACTAATAATGCCTGCCCAGGCTGCTGGGGACATCAAACACAAGCATTGGTCTAAGGGCAAGAGTGGGGCTTCACACTGTCATCTGACTACCAAAGAGGGCCTGGATGGGGACAGTTTATATTGGATTACCCACCCCAAAAATTTGTTCCTGTTTAAGACCCTGTCATTTCGAGGAAAACAGTTTTTTCCTGTGTATAATCAGAGTTGGGAGGCTGAAGCTGCAAGGCTGTTTCAGGTGTCATCTAGATTCTAGAACAATGTGCGTGGGCAGCCGCTCATTTCCTCTTGATCTGTGCATGTGTTGTGATTTTTCTTGGGTCACCTAAACCTGTCTGTGGCTCCAACAAGGCATGTGGCAAGCAAGTATGGGAGGCAGAGAGAGACACTTAAATTAGACCCTGCAACTCAAGGGGGCCTTCAGACTTGGTGTCACTCTGCAGCCTGGGGTCCAGTGCTGTGCAGAGGCCAGAGCTAAGCAAAAGGTTGCTTTGAGCTCAGCTGAGACACGTATGTACTTTCTAGCCACTGAGTAGGGAGCTGAGGCCTACAGTTCTCAGGTGTCATCAGGACCAGTTATCTAAGAATCTGTCAGAATTTTTCCTCTCAAGGGCTCTACAGCACATGCTCTCCCTGTCCCTGTGCAGCTAGGGGCCAGACTGACGACTGAGGTTGACTCCCACTCCTGCTATAGGTAGTTCTTAGTTTAAAAGCTTCCTGTGCTGACCCTTCCCAGGGCTGGAGGGAGTTGTAGGCTGTACATATGACACGGGGTCACAGGGACACAGGAAGTTAGGGGTGAAGCACAGAGGCAGGATTGGAACAGCAGCTGTGTCTGTCTGTGGAGTAGGCATATGAGTGAAGGGCTGGGGTAGGTCTCTAAACTCCTGCTGAGAGATGGGGAGATGGCTCAGTCAGTAAAGATTTGCTGCATATAGTGAGCATAGCAAAAATGCCTTTTTAGACATGTACACTAGCTTTGTGAGGAACCCCACTGCACCCAAGGCTGCACCTGATAGCCAGAACCCAGTGCCATCACTCACTCAAGATAACCAGACACACGATTAGAACTCCAGGATGAACAACACTCTGCTCTGCACATTTTCAGGACTCCTGGAAAGATGTCACCTTGATCTGCCCTACAACTAGAGAGTCTCCCCAGGGATCCAGATGCTGGCACTGGAGACTACCATGAGAGATTAGACTTGACCGTCAGCTAAGATATATGTCACACAGCTGAGCAGCCTTGGGGAGATAGGCTTAGGACTGTGGTTAGCAACTTAAGAGTGTGAATTCCTGTGAAGACCCTCAGCGTAAGAAAACAGAACTTTTGTTATAGCAACTAGACATAGCCACCTTCTTTCTCAAGATACTGCACAAATGTAAACCCGAGTTTGAGCCTTAGCGCCCACATAAAAAGCCGGGTGCGGGGGTGGATGCTTGCCATCCCAGTGCTGGGGGCACTGAGACAGAGTGATCTCTGGGATTTGCTGGCCAGCCAGCAGAGCTACACGGGAGAATTTCAAGCTACTGAGAAACTGTGTCTCAAATAATAAGGTGGGGGCATGGAGAGATGGCTCAGCCGTTCATACCTCTTGCTGCTCTTCTGAAGGCTCCAAGTTCAGTTCCCAGCAGCCATGCTAGGCAGTTCTCAACTGCCTATAACTCTGGCTGTCCTCTGTGGGCGCCCGCAGACACACAGGCACTCACATGTGTACAGACATGTGCAGCAGTGGGTTTAGTCAAGTCACACCGCTTTGGCTCCCGGCTGGCTGCCTGCGTGTACCCGGCCAAGGAGCAATCTGGATTCATGAATGAATCACACACACACACACACACACACACACACACACACACACACACACACACACACACGTCAGTTAATTTATGAAATACTATAATTAGCTCAAAGGCTGGGTGCTCCTAAACCTTCCCCAGCTAGCAAATGCTCCACTTCAGTAGTCCTGAGACTCCTAAACCTTCCCCTGCTACCCCGGGCCCGGTTGGGGAAGTGGTCAGTGGCCCATGTGAAAAAGTTCGGCCCTTCTTTCTCTGCTCAGCCAATGGCCGTTGTCTCTTTATTGATCAATCAAAAACCAATTGGGGACGAGGACCTTCAGTGTTTGGACACACAGATTCCCTATTAACTCAAAGCATTAGAACCAATCCCCGACAAACATGTACAAATAAATAAAAAGAAAAACCTTTAACAAAGTAAAACCAGCATGACCTTTGGTTTCCACTCAAGTTGTGTACACGTGTGAATAGTCACAAATGTGTGTGTGCACACATGCATGTACATATACATCTTGGAAAGAGTGTGTGTGGTGTGGGTACATATACATCTTGGGAAGAGTGTGTGTGGTGTGTGTGTGTGCGTGCACGTGCGTGTGTGTGTATATGTGTGTGTATGTGCCTGTCTGTGTGTATGTACGTGTGTGTATGTGCATGTGTATGTGTGTGTGTGTGGTGTGTGTATGTGCATGTGTGTGTGTGTGTGTGTGTGTGTGTGTGTGTGTGTGTGTGTGTATGTATGTGTGTGTGTGTGTGTGTGTGTGTGTGTGTGTGTGTGTGTGTGTGTGTGTGTGTGTGTGTGTGTGTGTGTGTGTGTCTTTTGTCCTCAGCCCTGTATCTCCTTGAAATTTGTTAGAAGGGCTGCTGCTGCTGCTGCTGCTGGTGGAGCACCAGGCCACGTGCTGCCCGAGATAAGCGAGTTCTCTTTGTGTACACAGTCGTGGCCATGCTTTCTCCCTAGAGGAGCCTGAGGGAGTGAGATTTGATGTGGTGTCACAGAGAGTGTAGTGCCACACAGATCTGTTCATTAAGGTAGATTAGACAGGAGCCACCCCTGGAATCGGTGGGAGATGTCTGCAGCCTTCTGTGGTTTGGAAGCTTACACGGCCGCCACGGTGCATTCTACAAGCAGGCGGCGGAAGCCGGCTTTAATATTCTGTCCGCTGGGAGTTCCCAGCAGTGTTTCCGTGGTGCAGAATCGTTATTTACAATGAAGCACTTACAGAAAAGTAGTAAAGTTAATGGAGGTTTCAGTGGAATTAGCCTTGTTAAGTTCCCCAGTGACACAGCGGGCTCCCTTCACTAGCAATCGCAACCAGCAAGGAGATGGGGCTTAGGGAGGGGACAGTTTGGGATGTGGGTGAAGCGGGGAGGGACCCAAAGCATCAAACCATAGGCCTTCTGATCCTGGCTGTGGCTGAGCTCTGTGGAGGCTTCCTCCACACAGATTGCCTTGGCCAGCCTTGCTGTGCGTGCCAGGTCCTCAGGGTGTCTGCAGAGAGGGGAAATGGATTCTATAGCTTGCTCTTGGCTCTGGATAGCCCCCTCAGGAGGGTTGAGAACCACTGAGTATGGATGGGAGATGCAGGTCACCCAGGTATACATTTCAAATCTTTGAAGGGATAACATCATATGAAAGACAATTCACCAGTGGGGCATGTGACATGAGAGTCTTGGGTCCAGCTTTTCCCAGGCAAGACTTCCATGTGCATAATATCCAATTTTCTGGGTGTAGGAGCCAGGCAGATGTGTGTTGAAATTGGATTCTCCCAGATGACCTTGGACATGTTATATAAGCTCTCAGTTTTCCTTTTCTCTGTCTCTAAAATAAGGACAGTCACCACACGAGGGACAGAGGTCATTGGGAAGACTTGACTGTGGTACTTGGGTGCTGGTACTCTTTTGGTTCCCCTCAGCTTCTGTTACCTGTCTACACTCCATGACGCTGGGCCAAAGTACCCAAACTACATTTCCCATCATCCATTTCTCAACTACTTCCTGTTAGGTTCTGCTCCAGGAGGCCAGAAGGATTGAAAGCCCTCTCCCTACCTTCTGTGCTTCTCCCTTTGCTCTTAGGTGATGTCTTCAAAGCAGGTGGCTGTGGAGGAAATGCTCTTCATACTTTTACCACCCCCACTGCCCACCCGCACTTACCAGTTATACTCCGTGTTTTGGACACCATCTTCTCCCTTGGTTATCTCTAGCTCTGGGAAAGCTTCTTGTATTTTCTATTCTCTGGACCTTCCTCCCCCCCCCGACCTTGTAAGCAGCTGACTGTGCTAACCACCCATTTGAAGGACCTACCCCAGGTCCACTCCCTGCCTGGCCTCTGCTGGGCCCAGTCCATCCATTAATCACAAGAGCTGTGGAATTACACCAGGCAGAGTTCATTTATCCGGACTCCGCCCCTTCCTTTGTGTTTCTGACAGTGGGGACAGTAATAGCCTCAGCTTTGTAGGGTTGTGGCTGGGCTGAATAGAGACATGGGCAGAAACAAACACGTTAGCCCAGCATTCTCATGAGCAGCAGCATAGCGTGAGGCCATGCTTCTAGAAGGGTCTGTTCTGCTGCTTTCTTAGGTTAAACAGGGATGCCACTGGACAGAGCCGGTGAGGCGCTAAGCTTGGGCTGGGGTATCTGTGGACAGCAGGGAGCTGTTACCATGGGTAACCTGTAACAATCCTTGTACTCCTCCTCCTCTACCTGCTCCCTGTTTAGCTCAGAGCACCAGCTAAGCACCAAGGCCTGGGACCTCCCTGGGGTCACCTGGTAGGAGAACATTGTGAGTGCTGTTGGCCTTTTCTTCTCAGTCCCCGGGCTCAAACAAACGAGCACAGGTCAGTGCCTCAGTCTGAGGAGCATGTGGTCACATGGCTTTTAGAAGCTACTTAGCCATTCATTTTACCTAATTACCCAATGACCCAACACAACCTATAATGTCATTTTCCACTTGGAATGACACTCACGGGACTTAGAGAGCTAGAATATTTTATCTGCAACTTGACAACCAAACTTCTAGCACTCACTCACTCAGAACCCCGATGGGGACTGGTGGCCCTGGCCCTGCTTGGCAGGTTATCTGACAGTTGCAGGGCCTGGGAGCCAATCGATGGGCCATCCTTCAGGTTTCCGCACAGTACCAGGTCAGCATCTTTGCTGCAAATGACTTTTCCTGGGTGTTTTTATCTCTGGAGGTGGGGAGAGTTGTGCTGAATAGACTCAGACTGGTGAGCCTTGGAAGGTTCAGATGATTCGAATCCTAGGCAGATACCTGGACCGCATAGACCCGTGTACCTGGCTACAGCCTGGCTTTCCCTGAGGTTCCCGGGGAGCCTATGGGGGCTGTCTGCTGTGTCCTCCATCTCTGCTGGGAGCCCACCTGCCTCATGACTGTTTCTGTGAGGAAACTACATCCCCTGGCCCATGCTTCTGCTGGCTTTTGACCTTTATTCTCTCTTTGGCGGGAATGCCCACATCCCCGAGAACACAGATTCGATTTGTTCTTCCGGATTCTAAGGAGACCTCTGTGGCTCTTCATCCCTCACTTCCTCCATGCCCTCCTCAGAGCTGTGTGACAGATGTTTTGTACATCTGGCCCTAAGTCTCTTGTTTACTGGTTACAGTTCCACTCCCGCTGTAGTGGGTCCTTTTCTCATCGCATTGAACAAATACAGGGCATGAAGGAGGAAGGGTTCGTTTTGGCTGGTTTATTTTGTGGTTTTTATCTATCATTCCTCTTCAGTCTGATGAATCTTCCTCCAAGGTGTGTGAAGGACACTTGTCCGGAGCGAAGGTTTCTCATTAGCATACTAGTCCGTCTCCTGCACCCTCCCCTCCCCCAGCCTGTCTGTCTGATTCGACTTCCTCGTTGTTTACATTGAAAACGGTCAGTTTTCCTCTCCTAACCCAGCATGGCTTCTTTACAATTTCTAAATAGAGACCCACACATCTTGCCTCTTTTCCCCACTTCATCCTCCCCCACCGTGCCCTGAGCCTTGTGCAGAGACCCTGCTGGCCTCAGGAAACACTCCTGTATTAACTGCCGCTGAAGCTCTCACTCTCCCAGACGGGGGTCACTGGGGGGAGTCTCTCTAGGAAGGAAGTATGAGGGATATTAGTGCCAGGTTGTGGGTTCTCACTTCAGCAGGCTGTCGCTGTCCTTGCTGGTGACACGCCATGGTTTTGCAGCCCCTGCTGTCAGGTGTTTGCCCCAGGACAATAAGCTTGCCGAAGGATGGGATTTGTTAATATGAAGTGTGCGATCAGAGCCCACGGATGCGTTTCCAAATACACACCGTGTCTCTTGGAGAAGGGATTGCTTTTGCCTCATGCAACTGGTACATAGGACTCATCAGTTCTGTTAGGAACACATCTGTATTAAAGCCAGTTAATAGACTGTGACAGTCGCCATGTGGACCTGACACTAGGAAAGTTTGGAGCCTGGTAACCACGCTGCTTCTGTCTCTTGCTATGGGGAAGATGGCTCCTATTGTCTGCACGTGCAGCAAGTTCACGGAGCCACAAAGGGGTTTGTTGTGATGTAGAGAAAAGGGTGTGTGTGTGTGTGTGTGTGTGTGTGTGTTTATGTAAGAGATAATGGGGGCAGGGGGGAGAAACACAGCTCTGTGTTTTTAATCTTAAGCCATTTCACAGAAAGGTGAAACATGAACACCATAGCATCCCAGCTTTGACATTATGCTGCTCTCAGATCTGTCACACGCAATGCTTGCTTATTCATGGCCCACATATAACAGCCCCCAGCTGTGTGTGGTTACTGAGCCCTCGAAAGGTGGCCCATTTCATGTTGAGATATTCTTCAGATACAAAACACACTGCGACTCAAGCACAGCCCAGAGAAGCCAGACGAAACAAGTAAAACATTTTATATTGTCTGGAATGCTGCCTTAGATGCACTGGGCAAAGTAAAACGTGCTTCTAAAAATAAAAAGTTTACATTATAACTCTCACTGGTAGATTATGATGCACTTCTGTGGGACAGCAGAGGGGGGTGGGGAGAGGCTGCCCACTGATGGGCAGGAGGCTGCTGACTTAAACTGGAGATGGAAAAGCTGTGCTGTGTCCAGAGCTCGCCACTCCTGGGAAACAGAGCATTACAGAGTTAATGCTGTAGCCCGGAAGGGCTAATATAAATGGACATTTCCAGTGTTTTTGAGGCAGAATCTCACTGTGTAGCCCTAGTTGGCTTGCAGCTTGCTATTTAGACCAGGCTGGCCTTGGACTCATAGAGCATCACCTGCCCCTGCCTCTTGAGTGCTGGGATTAAAGGTGCAGGCCACCATGACGAGCTATAAAACACACACTCCTCCAAATTGACTTGTTTTGTCTGTTTTTTGTTGTTTTGTTTTTGTTTTTCCTGCCAGGGTTTCTCTGTGTAGTCCTGGCTGTTCTCAAACTCACAGAGATCCTCCTGCTTCTGCCTCCTGAGCACTTGGATTAAAGGTTATGTGCTGCCACTACCCAACTTACTCATTTATGATTTTTATGTTAATGTGAGTTAGATTCAGATCCTGTGCTTGTAATAAGCATTTTACCCACTGAGCTGGGGCAGGGTCTGCTGATGTGAAACTGTGACTTGAGCACTGTCTTGGGTTTCCAAGGATGCAGATCGACTCTTGGAAATGGAATAGCAACTAGGGGGATGGGAAAAGTAGTCTGGGAAGAACTCCGAGATGAGGGGACACTTGGTTTGTGATCTGAATGACAAGGAGTCCATCGCCTGAAAATACAAAGGCAAAATGTTCTAGGTAGGCAGAGGGGTAAGTTTGCACCAGGACTCCCATTAGGACCAGAAGCAAGAGCCATCAGGAGGGGACACATTAGGAGATGTGTTAAGATGGTGTCTATCAGCAGGGCCCTGGCAGTAGTGGCGATGAGTTCTGATAGTCCGGAAACCCTGCTCAGTTTCCATGATCACTGTGGATCTTGGAGAGACAAGGATAGGCCAGGAGATGAGAGCCAGCAGCGTTCCTGGCAAGGGCTTAGTAAGTTAACCAGAACTATGCCATGGAGGGGAAAAAAGATGGGACTGAAGTCTAGATTTCCTCTGGTGTAGACCTGCCCATGGGGCTGATAATGTGTGCTGTGAGATGTAAGACAAAGAAACATGAATTCTAGCTGGGCTTTATCCTGAGCACGTGGACGTCTGGAATGGTGGAGCTCTTTGCGGAGGTGGAGAAGTCAGGGAGGGTGGTTTCAGAGGTTCCTTTAGAGCTTCAGGGGGAGACACCGAGGAAGATCTGGAGTTTGTGGTCCAGGGTAGAGTGTAGGGTAAAACTTTGCTGCTGAGTCTGGGGTGTAAATATGGAATTCATCACTCCACCCGTGGTTTTTAAAGCTCTATCTTTAGATGGGACCTGAGGTGGGAGGGTAGTTGGGCGTGTGTGGGAGAGCCCTGAGAATGCTCTAGATGCTCAGCAGACAGGGGGAAGCTGGGAAAGGCAATGCAGACTGACGGCTGAGGAGTTGACCCTTCAAGCACCTCTACCCAAAATGCCTGGTTGGCTGTAGGGTTGAGACCATGTCTGAGGAGCTCCATGGTGTAGGGAGGCCTCAGGGCTGGGTGGGGAAATCAGAAGTGGAGAGGAGGCAGACCCGGCAGAGGCCTTCTATGGAAATGAAACAATGTATCCAGCATCTTTAACAGAACTCAATGACATTTTTAAAGTAGAGTGTTTGCATGGGCCTGTAAGGGAGTCCAGGCACAGGTTCACCGGTACAGGCTTGGAAGCGGCATAGGATGTCTGAGGAGCAGAATAGTGATATAGGAATCTTGGGGCTGGCTCACCTGGCTTGGAGTTCTGGAAAAAGGCAAACTCCATGTCTTTCATATGTTTGGGGGTGTGTGTGTGGGGTGTATGTGAGTGGGGCTGGAGACAGAGTCCTTAGAAGGCTACGTCATAAGAACTGGAGGACCGTGATGACCTGGAGGCTCTGGATCAGCATTCGAGAAGGACCACCCAGCAATGGCAGCTCAGGCCTCAGAGCCTCAGTGGCCAGAAGCCTCTCCAGGATGGCATATGCAGAGGGGCCCTGAGGGTGGGTCCCGAGCCATCTGTGTCTTCCACAATGGGTGGGGTCTGTGGAGGGAGAGTGGCTCCAATCCATAGGCCTTGATGCACCTGTCCTGCCTGTGTATGCTGTCCGTTTGTTGGATGATTTCTGACACCCCGTGTCAACAGCTCAGTCCAGTGCCATCAGGTCTGCTTGGTTTTGTCTCTGGGCACTCGGTTGTCCCAGACCCCAGCTCTGAGCCTGGCCTGCTACAGATGCTGATCGTCTAGGGAAACCAACCATGATTGTCTGTTTGGAAACCAACCATGGCGCCTAGATGTGGTCAACCCGGTACAAGTCTCACAAAACAATGTCTCACACTAATGTTGGGGTGGCTGTGACCCCTTGTGTCACCCCAAAGGTAGGGTTCCTCCTGACTCCCTCTTGTGATTAGTTTTATCTGAACACAAGGTCATCAGGGATTTATTTCCAAATAGTATTCTCTTTCTCTCTTTTTTTATTTTTAGTCCTTCCTTGGTGTGGGGTGGACACTGTTTCCTTGAGTTTCTAAAACTCTAGGTCTTATTCCTTGCACCAGTTAGCTTCGACAGTCACTTTGACACGTACGAGAGTCGTCAGAGAAGGGAGTCTCAACTGAAGGATTACGGAGATCAGATTGGCCTACAAGCATGTTTGTGGGGGACCGTCTTGATTGTTAATTGGTATCGTGGGCCTCGCCCTCGATGGTGTGGGTGACACCATTTCCTAGGCAGATAAGAATGATAGCTAAGCAAGTGTCTGTCTGTGAGAGAGCAATGCTTCAAGTTCCTGCCCCCATTTCCTTCAGCGATGGACTGTGGCCTGGAAGTGTAACCTAAACAAACCTTTTCTCGGCTAAGTTGCTCTTGGTCACAGGGTGTGTGTGTGTGTGTGTGTGTGTGTGTGTGTGTGTGTGTGTGTGTGTGTGTTTAATCATAGCAAACAGACTGAATCAAGGACACTCACTGAGGCCAGTTCTATCAAGGGTGTCAATGCAGGGACAGGAGGAACATAACACACAGTACACTTGGGGGTGGCAAAATACATTTGCACCCCCCTTTACCACCCCGCATCAGCGCAGCACCTCTGTTAGGATTTGAGGTCATCTTAGCGGCTGCCAAGGAGGCTCAAGTTCATAAGGTCATTCAAAAGTGACAAGCAAGCTGTTGGTGACTGTGTATGCTGGGGACCAGACAGTTCTGGGGCTTCCAGCCCTGTTTCTACATCTGACCAAGCTCTGTTTGGGGTGTGCTCGTTCCTTGTGGTATTCAGGTTGTTACATAATTCCATGAGTCCCCCAAATTCTCTTCTCAGCACAGAGGGGACAGCTGAGGGAGATCTTATTGACTTTTTACTGGATGCCTTTTGTCAATGACTTTGAGGGAAACATCAGGGAGTTAAAAAAAAAAAATCCAGACGGCTCTGCTTCACCACCAGGCTTTCAAAGTCATCCTGGAGGATACAAGCCAAGACAAGTATGCTTAACTTTTCTCTTTAATTTTTTTCGTTTTATTTTTAATACTGCAAAGTTCACCCAGAAGTCCCTTAACATCTGGGTTTTCAGCTGCAGGTGTTCTCGTTGGTTCCCACCCCACACTGGCCCTCAAGCCTGGATGGGTTTTAGGACAGGAAGATGAGAGCTGTGTCTGGTAGCAGTTAATTGGCTCGGACCATCAGGACCTGACACTGAGCTTTGCCAGATGTACTCCTGATTGAGAGCTGTGTTCTGTCCGAGCCTGCCTTGCCTCAGGCTGTGCCCTGTTTCTGTCCATGCTCTTTGCATCCTGCCCTGGAGGTTCTACCCTGACTCTTTGGAGAAGCCACAGGTCCCATTCAGTTAGAGATGGGTTGGGTCTGCAGTTACAACATTTATAGAAGATGAATTCCTGAGGCGGTGAGAGAGACATAAATATTTGACTCTATTAAGGAGTTGAACCTCAGTAAAGACCTCATATTTACGCTGTAAAAATCAGGCGTTCATGGAGCAGGGGGATGGTTCAGTTAGTAAAGTACCTATCCTACAAGCACAAGGATCTGAGTTTAGATACTTAGCACTTGTGTAAAAAGCCAGGCACCAAGGTGCTTGCCCGTGATCCCAGTGCTTGGGAGGTAGAGACAGGAGGATCCCAGGAGCCAGCCAGATGAATCAAAGAGCTTCAAGTACCGTTGATAGACCCTGCCACAAAATAATAATAATAATAATAATAATAATAATAATAATAATAATAATAATAATAATGTTGAGAGAGATAGAAGACGACCTCTAACATTGACCTCTGGCCTTACCCATGTATGCTCGCACACGTGCATGCTGAGAGGTTAGTGTTTAACCTAGCAAGGATTGGTTTGCTACTGTGTGGTGGAGAAACTTCAAGGCATTTGTAGTGTCTGGTGGGTAGAGACAAAGATGGGAAAAGCTGCTGTCCTAGTTGCTATGAATAAATATTCTGACAAAAACAACTTAAGGGAGAAAGCACTTATATGGCTCAGAGTTCCAGGTTACAGTCCATCATTGTAGGGAGGTCGAAGCAGCAGATCTTGAAGTGAAGAGCAGGGGTTAATGTGTGCTAGTGCTCAGCTTGTCCCCTCTACTTTATAGAGCCCAGGATGCCCTGCTCTGGGAGTAGTCCCACCCCTAGCTAAGACGGGTCTTCCCAATATACAGCACGGAAGAACTCAATCAAGGTAGTCCCTCTGAACATTCGCTGAGGCCAATCTTAATCTAGGAAAACCCTCTTAGGGTACCTGGATGCTCGCTTCTGAGACATCATATTAACAGTTAATTGGCTGGGCAGGGAAGGTGAGTTTTAAGTGCCAAGAACTGGGGGCAGAAAGCCTGAAGACCAGAGAGCTTCAGGGTAGAGATGGAGATGGTCCTCCTAAAAGTGATACCCTGAACATAAGAAGAAATCATGATCTGAGCTGGGAGACATTGTCTCAGTTGCGAGCAGTTCCTGTCTCAATTCATGACTTGAGCACCCCTCAGTTGTCTTCGGGTGTTGCATTGAGGCTGGTAGCCTTAAAGACTCACTTTTAACTGGTTACAGACCATCATTGTTGACCTCCAGGGACAAAATCCAGCTAGGGGCGAGAACCAGAACCAAGTTTCAAGGGGGAGAGGGGTCTGCCAAGACTCTCTAGATGTTGAGCCTCCTTCCTGTAAAGTTCAGCCTTTATCACTCCCCTGTCCAGTAGTAAGGAGCCGCCTGACCGCATATAGGCTTGCCCCAAAGGGATGGCCTAAGAAAAAACTCTGGGACTGGAGAGATGGCTCAGCGGTTAAGAGCATTGGCTGCTCTTCTTGTTTGTCTGGAGACAGCTACAGTATACTCATATATATACAATAAATAAATAAATCTTAAAAAAAAACTCTGAAAAAGAGTGCTGTTTACAGAGATGCCAGTCTCATGTGCTGGGTAAGATGGGTGGGTGGAGTTCTTGGGGTCATGCTTATATTTTAAGGATTGTCTTAGTTTGGGTTTCTATTTCTATTGGTCTGTGAAGAAACACCACGACCAAGGCAACTCTTTTTTATTTTTAAAGATTTTATTTTATTTATATGAGTACACTGTCGCTGTCTTCAGACACACCAGAAGAGGGCATCAGATCCCATTACAGATGGTTGTGAGCCACCATGTGGTTGCTGGGAATTGAACTCAGGACCTCTGGAAGAGCAGTCAGTGCTCTTAACCGCTGAGCCATCTCTCCAGCCCCCCAAGGCAACTCTTATAAAGGACATTTAATGCGGGCTGACTTACAGGTTTAAAGGTTCAGTCCATTATCACAAAGGCAGGAAGCATGGCAGCTCCAGGCAGGCATGGTGCTGGGTTAGGAACTGAGAGTTCTACCTCTTGATCCAAAAGCAACCAGGAGAGAGTGACTTCCAGGCAGCCAAGAGGAGGGTCTCAAAGCCTACCCCCAAGTAACACTTTCTCCAACAAGACCACATCTATTCCAACAAGTCCACACCTCCTAATAGTGCCACTCCCTGAGCCAAGAAAACCACCGCAAGGACTTAAAAAAAGTTACTTTTTACTATTACTTGAAATATTTATTTTTATTTTAAATTATTTGTATGTGTCCCTCTGTGGATATGTGCACATGGATGAAGCTGCCCTAGGATCCAGAAGAGGACGTCGGATCCCCTGGAGCTAGGGTTGTAGGTGGTTGTAAGCCATCAAATATGGGTGCTGGACACTGAACTCAGGTCCTTTGCAAGAGCAGCAAGCACTCTTAACTGCTGAGCCATCTCTCTGGCTCTGCATTTTGTGTGTGTATGCACACGTGCACACACACCCGCACACCCACCCACTCTGACTCATGTGGAAGTCAGAGGACGATTCTGTGGTCTGTTCTCTACTTCCACTTTCACATGCTGTCTTAGTCAGGGTTTCTGTTCCTGCACAAACATCAGGACCAAGAAGCAAGTTGGAGAGGAAAGGGTTTATTCAGCTCACACTTCCACATTGCTGTTCATCACCAAAGGAAGTCAGAACTGGAACTCACACAGGGCAGGAAGCAGGAGCTGATGCAGAGGCCATGGAGGGATGTTACTTACTGGCTTGCTTCCCCTGGCTTGCTCAGCTTGTTTTCTTATAGCACCCAAGACCACCAGCCCAGGGACGGCACCACCCACAATGGGCTGGGCCCTCCCACCCTTGAACACTAGTTGAGAAAATGCCTTACAGTTGGGTCTCATGAAGGCATTTCCACAACGGAGGCTCCTTTCTCTGTGATAACTCCGGCTTGTGTCAAGTTGACACACAAAATCAGCCAGTCCACATGGGTGCTGGGAGTTGAGCTCAGGTGGTTAAGTTTGCGCGGTAAGTATTGTCACCCTCTGAGCCATCTCACCAGGCCTCTGGCTTAGATTATGAAAGCACCTTCCCAGTTCCCCACATCCCAGAGCAGGTTAGCTGTAAGAACAAAATGTTAGTCTAGGCTTGCTGTTGGGAGTCAGGACCAGAGAAGTGCACTTCTTCTCTTGTAAGGAGAAGTTGATGGGGTGCTCATGAATATTTATTATGTATGATATGGGTGTGATTGAGAGGGCCATACCTGAGGCGTTTCCAGGAGACCTGGGCAACTATCCCAACCTGGCAGGCAGCAAAGACAGGGCTTGTTCTGGTGAGACCTGCCATCCCATCTGTGCTCAGCAGGGGGCTCCAAGTCCTGCTTGACTCCTTGGCCATGCCGAGCTTAAACTCCCACGCCGTCATTCTGCAGCACCTAAGGGTCCCTCCGGTAAGAGCGCTTCGCGTCCTCCATCTGTCCTTGGCACTGAAGGTTGAGTTCAGGAAGAGTCTTCTCCTGTTGTTTCTTGTCACTGTCCCCATCTGGGCTGCATTCTGATGACAAATGTCCCCAAGGTGGGGGGTTGAATCTCCAAATGAGTTGTACAGCTTTCAAGGGGTGGAAGAACAAAATAATCAGGGCAAAATATACCGTGATAAGGAAGCCTGCCCTTTTGTTTACTGACACACATCTCTGCCTCAAGCTATTTTAAAAATGACTATTTCATTTGCCAGGTGATAAAAGAATGAATAGAAATTTACCTATGAGCGCCTCTATAATTGTGTGCCTATCTGCAGTATGAATAGTGGGAACAAATTACCCACAATGGGCCAACTCTCTGCTTTCCTAGAACTGTGTGTTCTATTCTTCCTGTTCAATAGAGGATGCTGTCTACTCTACCAAATTAGCCAAACACAGATAATGTTGTCAAAGAACAGCTCCATTAGGTTTCACAGATGCCTGACACCAATATAAAAAGCCTCCTCCCCTTGCACCGTTTCAACTTCAATTTTTTTTTTCTACACGACTCAAAAAATAAATTTGTTTTGTGGGCCAGTGATGATGAGTTTGACGGGTTTTCAGAACAGAAGATAAAAGAAAAGTTAGCCGTGTGGTCTGGGGGTGATTCCAGCAAATTCCACCAGACAGCATATCCTATGTAGGGGAGGCAGGCCCTTTAGCCAACCAGAAAGGACCTTCTAAATGCAATGTCAGGGCCTGGACCCCAGCTTGACTGTGATGTTGGCTCAGCTTATGTGTTCAGTTCCATAGAGGTGAATCAAGGCGGTGACTTCTAAGGGAAAATACACTTAGGAAGAAACCGAGGCCCGGGGAGGAGGTGCTCAAATACTAGCAACAGGGTGGGACCCCGTTTCCACTGGGCCACTGTGGAGTTAGGCAGCTCTCTGTGACAGAGGAGGCTGGGAAAGGACTTCTTCCACTGTACCATTTAGCCAAGCTTGAGAAACCTGAGGGTGAGAATCTTTTTCAATTTGCTTATTTTCTTTCTCCCTTTTCCTTTAAAATACAAGGCACAATGACAGAAGATCTTAAAAAGAAATATTGCCACAACCACACCTTTCTGGTAGAACATCTCCCACTCTGCACACATTTTTCCATATGTATAATGTATGTGATTCATCCATCGTTTCCTTCCTTTCTTTCTTTCTCTCTTTCTTTCTTTCTTTCTTTCTTTCTCTCTTTCTTTCTTTCTTTCTTTCTTTCTTTCTTTCTTTCTTTCTTTCTTTCTTTCATCTTCCTCTTCCTCCTCTCCTCCTCCTCCTCCTCTTCTCTGCCTCCTCCTCTGGCTTAAGCGTGGCACAGGCCTCCCTTATGAGGTATATATAGTTGACAGGTGAAGGGGATCTTGGGTAATAAGGGAAGATGAGAGGCAGGAGCCTTCTGCTGAACAACACATGGTATTACCCATGTCATGGGCTCTCCCTCTGTTTCTCTCTCTGTGTGTCTGTTTCTATCCTCTCTCTCTCTCTCTCTCTCTCTCTCTCTCTCTCTCTCTCTCTCTCTCTCTCTCTCTCTCTCTCTCTCTCTCTCTGTCTCTCTGTCTCTCTTCTCTCTATCTTCTCTCTCTCTGTCTCTCTGTCTCTCTCTCTCTTCTCTTTCTCTATCTTCTCTCTCTCTTCTCTCTCTCTATCTTCTCTCTATCTTCTCTCTCTCTATCTTCTCTCTCTCCCTCTATCTTCTCTCTCTCTATCCTCTCTCTCTTCTCTCTCTCCTCTCTCTCTGTCTCTATCCTCTCTCTCTCTCTGTCTCTCTCTTCTCTCTCTCTCTCTCTCTGTCTCTCTCTTCTCTCTGTCTCTCTCTCTTCTCTCTCTCTCCTCTCTCTCTATCTTTTCTCTCTATTCTCTCTCTCTCTCTCTTTCTCTCTCTCTCTCTCACTGTAATATACTTATGAATTCAGGTTCACTTACCTTTGTCTGGTGACCCTGTAATAGTCTGCTGCATTTCCAATGACCGTACAGCCTCGGTCATGCTGCTTTGATTGCTGTAGAGAGCATACACTCCCTCAGTGTTGTGGTTTCCGTAGCTCCTGAGGACCATGCATGATGCTTTATATTGATTGTCCCCTTGACAGAATCTAGAATCACCGGGAGAAAACTCTCTGGGATAATCTGTAGCACATTTTCTAGATTAGGTCAATGGAAGTGAGAAGACCCAGCATTCTGTGAGCTGGGGTCCCGAATTGCGCTAAAACTGGCTGGGCATGAACATTCATTGCTCTCTACTTCCTGATCATGGATGCTATCTTAGTTAGGGTTTCTACTGCTGTGATGAAACACCATGACCAGAAAGCAACGTGGGGAGGAAAGGGTTTATTTGGCTTACACTTTCACATTGTAGTCCATCACTGAAGGAAGTCAGGACAGGAACTCAAACAAAGCAGAAACATGGAGGCAGGAGCTGATGGAAAGGCCATGGAGGGGAATGCTGCTTACTGGCCTGCTTCCCATGGCTTGCTCAGCCTGCTTTCTTATAGAACCCAGGACCACCAGCCCAGGGATGGCAGCACTCACAATGGGCTGGGCTCTCTCCATCAATTGCTAATTAAGAAAATGTCTTATGGCTGAATCTTATGGAGGCATTTTCTCAATTGGGGTTCCCTCCTCTCCAATGACTCTAGCCTGTGTCAAGTTGACATGAAGTAGCCAGCACACGCAAAGTGACCAGCTACCTCCTCTTCTTGCTACTATACTGTCCCTGCCATGCCCGACTGTGTCCGTTGGAACTGTAAGATCAAATAAACCCTTCCCCCCCTTAGGTATTTTGTTGTAGCCCAAGTAACTAATACAGAAAATTGGTATCAAGAAGTGAGGTTGTTACTGTGGTAGAACTGATCGTGTGGTTCTTGGCCTTTTAAAATTGGTTTTCGGGAGGGATGGGAGGAGTTTGGAACTTTGGGCTGGAAAAGCCTTAAATGTTGTAAATTGAACTTAACCAGGCATTCTGGTGAGAACTTAGAAGACAGAAATACTGAAAACATGGACGGTGGGGGCCCCACTTGTGACGCGTCACTGGGGAGCAAAGATTCTGTCAATAAGAGGATGGAGATACTGGTGTGACACTGGCAAGGACTCTTACTAGATTCTGTCTGTGTCCCGAGCTTGAGAGCTTGAGTGACGTTGAATTTAAAGGCAGTGGACCAATTCCTTTGGCTGAAGAAGTTCCCAGACAGATTAGCATTTAGGCTGTGTCGTGGTTCTTAGTGGCAGCTGGCATCCGGGTCTACAGTGAGAGACATGAGAAAGTGGAGCGGAAAGTTAAGAAAATGTCAAGTTTTGGTGAGAAGAGATGTGAGATCGAGTTTAAAGTTCTGGCCGAGGGGAACAAAGATGGCAAATTATGACAAAGGGACCAATGGAATCAAAGTTTCCACCTGTCACTCTGAACAGGGACAACAAGGTGCCCTGGGGGATCAAGGCTCAGTCTTGTAAAAATGTAAATTGCTTAGAAAGGAGAGAGCCTGAATGGAGATGTTGCTGGAGGGGCTCCATGCTCAAGAACTTCCTCCTAGCACACAAAGGCCCAAGAGACTGTGGTTCAAGAGAACCAACCACGTTCCATCCCAAGCTGGAAGCCCAACTTGGCAATACTGCCCACTTGGTACTAACCTTGTCTTATAAGCATTAAAGATGAAGAGAGGAAGAGTTGGAGAGCTGCCTTAGTGGTTGAGAACATTTCCCACTTTTCCAGAGGACCATGTTTAGTTCCCAGCACCCACATTCCATGGCTTGCAGCCATCTGTAACTCCATATTGTTTCGATCTGATGCCATTTTCTAACTTCTGTGGACACTTGCACACACACAGCATGTGCGCACGCACACACACACACTCATGTAAATAAAACTTATGATAACTCTTTTTAAAAAAGATGAAACATTGATGGCGTCATGGGGTCTTGGACCACAGGTCCAGAGAGGCACTGAAGCTGGTGTGTGGCAGAATCCCTTTAAAGACGAGAGAGAGAGAGAGAGAGAGAGAGAGAGAGAGAGAGAGAGAGAGAGAGAGAGAGAGAGAGAGAGAGATCAGTCCCTAGATGCTACAGAAACCTTAGGTTGTTGAAGGTATCAAAACCATAGGATTTCTGCCAAGAAAAGTTGAGGGCACAGAGTAACGCTGCTTCCAGGGAGGTGATGTGTGTACTGCTGATGGCTCTTTAGAGCCCGTACAGGTCCATCACAAGCCTCACATGCCGGCCATTGAGCTACAGGACTTGGCGGAGTTTGGTCTTGCTTTGGTCTGATCACTCCTCGTTTTATCTTTACCCTTCCATTTTGGAATTGTAACACTTACTCTGTGCCACTGGTTGTTACAAGGATGCAACTTACGATTATTTTTTAGTTGTATGGGGGCTCCCAGTTAAGATATCGATTCAGGCTCAAAGTAGACTTAACACATACTTTAGAACGCTCTCGGAACTGTTAAGGACTGTGAGGACTTCTGAAGTAGGAAGGAAGGCATTTTTGTATTCTGAGAGGGCCTAAGCATACGGGAGCAGTGGACAGAAAGTTGTAGCTTAAAGTCGATGCGTTTAGGTGTCAAGTTGACAGGGTTAGGTGGGTTTGTGATGGTGTCCGTTGTCAACTAGCCTGGATCTTGAATCACCTGGAGACAGATACAAGTCTCTGAGAGATTTTATAAGTTTGATTAGCTGGGGTGGGAAGAATCACCATAAACGCAGTAACACTGTTGTATAGGTTGAGATTCTGGGCTGCGTGAAGAGAGGGCAGGCTGGAATGAGCATCAGTCTCCATTTATTCCCTAAATGCAGACTTGCAGCGGATGTGACCAATGGTCTTAAGCTCTGGCAGCCATGACTTTTCCATCATGATGGACTTTATGCCCTTAGGCCGTGAGTCAGAATTAATCCTTCCTTTCCAAAGTTGCTTTTGTCAGATGTTTTGTCAAAGCCAGGAGACCAACACAGCCACAGGGCTTCTCTCTAGAGTTCCAGGATGGAGTCAGCTCTTACCTAGGCAGCATGGGAGGAGTCCTGGCTTTGTGACCCTGCTCACGCCTTTAAAAAATGGAACCGAGAAGCACTTGAGGCATTTAGAGAAGAAAAGGGATGGAGTAAAGCGAAACAGAGGCCTACCCAAGTGCTCAAGGTGGGGCAGGAGGGGACAGAGATGAGAGAGCCATGTTTAGGAAACCCAGAGGTATAGGAGCCTCTGAGGTGGCTGTAGCTCCTGATGCCAATGGCCTAAGACCTCTGAGCGGGAGGTGCCCAGAGAAAACCAGAAAGCTCCTGACAAAACCCCTACCCACCCACTTGGAACCCTTGCTAGAAAATCAGGGCTGCTTTTCAGATCTCGCACGAGTGCTCCTCTCATGTGAGTGGGTGTTCCTCACTGGCAGAACCTCTCTAGAACCCTACTGGTGGAGGACTTGGCCCAAGATGATGGGGCATGTTGACGGAAAGGATGAAAGATGGGGAGGAGCACCCCTGAGAGAGGCACCCCATTCACACGCACGGGAGTTGAGTAGTTGGCCTGTGGAGAATTTCCCCTTCCTGTTTAGAAGGCAACCCTTCCCCCCTCTCCCTAGGCCTGGGGGAATCGAAACTGTTTCTAGTATGGAGAACTTCCTGATTCTAGAATAGAGGAGATGCTTCAGGGAGAAGTATTTCCTTCCAGGGTGGGTTAAGGCATCTCTATATCCAATACCTGGCCATAATGGTGATTACCTTTCTTCTCCCTTCCTGGGCACTGCCAGGTCTATTCACAGGTTCTGTCTTAGTTCTCTTTCCAGTTGCTGTGATCAGACACCCTGATGAAAGCAATTTTTGTACCACGGTGTAGAAGCCAAAAGAGCAGGAGCTTGGGGCAACTGGTCGTGTCGCATCCACAGTCAGGAATCAACAATGGATGCTTTCTAGTGCTCAGCTCATCTTCTTCTGTTTATACAGTGCAGGGTTCCAACCTAGGGGATAGGACCGCTCATAGTGGGGATGCCTTCTACCTCAATTAGTCTAATCAAGATATCCCTCACAGGTATGCCCAGAGGCTGAACCATCCCTCACTGGTGTGCCTGACAGTTTGTGTCCTAGGCAAGTCTGGATCTTGTTGACAGTGAACACTAAAGATCACAGGCTCTGAAATTATTGGTCAAGGGATTAAAGAAACAAGTTCATTCATAGATACCTTGGTTGGTTTGGGCAACTTCTATGGAGAAACACTACATTCTCTGATTCTTACTTTTACCGAGCAGGCCAATTCAGAAGCTTCCCTTAGGCAAGGCTGGATCCAGCCACATGGTTTTTCTTTCTTTCCCCCTTTCTCTGATCGATTAATCTCCCCTCATTCAGGTGGGCTTCTGTCTTATTGCATTGAAAATGGTTTCCCACTTCCAGCTTGGCATGCCTGTGGAACGCAATCTACCTTTAGATGTATGAATCAAGAAGTCTGGAAATAATTGCCTTTGCTCTACTGTATCCAAGTAGATCCACCACTGTGGGGAGATTCTGTCCTGTAATTGTTTCATCTTGGTGCTCCCCCCAATCTCTGTGTCATAGGCTGGGTCTGGGAGGAAGGTCCTACGATTGACAGCTTTACAAGGCCATTGGTTGATGTGAGGCTACTCACGTTCCAGCCGCTCTGTCCGTTCTATATTCTACAGCTCAGCGCTTTCCTACTTGGGCATACATTTCTTCGGTCAACATTTACTGAGCATATCCTGAGTGCTCTGGGAGTATATCCTCAAGCCAAACAAATGAAGTCCTTTAGCAGAGCTGAAAACCAGCAGGGGAGTCAGGTACAGGACTAAAACAAAGACATCACCCAGCTGGCTGACAGGATTCAGCATCAGTTGCTTTTCTCATTATGTGTGGCGAAGTACCTGACAAAGGCAATTTAAGGAAAGAAGATTTATGCAGGTCAATGGTGACGAATGTCTTTAAGCAGAAGCAGGTGGATCTCTGAGTTCAAGGCCAGCCTGGTCTACAGAAGAAGGAAGTTTTTATTCTGCCTCATAGTCTGAGGGTACAGGCCATCATAGTGGGGGACATCACCATGGTAGGAGCATGAGGCTGCTAGTCACAGACCTCCTCAGCCTTGCAGCCAGCAGAGGTCAACGCTGGTGCTCAGCTTGCTTTCAGTCCGGGATCCCACCCCATAGGATGGTGCTCCCCACACAGACAGTGGGTTTGTCCCTCCTCATTTAAACCTCCTTGGAAACTCTCTCCCTGACACACCCTGAGCTGTGTGACTCCTGGGTGATCCCAAATCCAGTCAAGTCCACACGACAATGAAGAGTCATCCTC
Organism: Rattus rattus; assembly: GCF_011064425.1. Lineage (NCBI taxonomy): Eukaryota > Metazoa > Chordata > Mammalia > Rodentia > Muridae > Rattus > Rattus rattus. The sequence goes on from NC_046162.1 coordinate 35,063,062, forward strand.
CTGCTCCCGGTGGGGAAGCAGGGAGTGTTTAGAGAAGCCAGAGCTGGCTGCCCAGTATGTTAAGGAGGGCTTGAGGATGGGACAGACTGGGGACGCTGAGGGAAAGGAATGAGGAAAGGGAAGGCCTGAGTGCGGAACACCAGGTCCGAGGGAAAGGTCCCCACTTACCACCTCAGTTCTTCCTAGTGTAGGAATACAGTCTGCCCCTTTAGAGTGATCCACAGTGAACATGAGGGAAATGGCCACTGGCCTGCTAACCCATGCCCTTTCTATCTCTGCAGCCTCCATTCCAGCTGGCGTGGGGGAGAGGTTCTGTAACTTTAATTTTTTTTAATCTTACTTTTAGTGATGGTTTTTAATCTTTCTTGTAGCCCACCACCCACCAGAAGTAGTGGAAAAGAAAGGATACAGGGGAACTGGACCTGTTTAGAAAGGGTCTTTGGAGCAACTCTTGTCTGTGCTGTCTGGAAATAGGCAGTTTAGTTCTCAGGTCAGCAGCAGCAGCTCGATCCACTCACAAACACTTCACAGATACACCAGCAGTCCAGTTCGGTAGAGTCAGGTTAGCAACAGAGGCGATACGACCTAGCAGAGCCAGGCCTCAGCCTTGGCTTGAGTCAGCAGGAGGGACCCAGAAAGGACACCAGGAGAAGTTCTAGATTGTGCCTCAGGGAAGCAAAGATCAGTGAAGACTAGAGATGCACAAGCGTTTCACAGCTAGCTGTACCAGCAAGCCAAGCTCTGTCTCTGTCATTCCGTTGAGTTATATTATACCCTCCAAACATCACCTCTCCTCCCATCACGCACATCCCATCAGTCCATGGAGTCCCAACAATGCTGCTCAACTACACAATGTAAGGTAGACCAATGCATGTGCATTGTTAGCAAAGAATCCTTCATCACATGTGCTTTCACGTGTCTGCTTTAGCAGAACATCCTCTCTCTTGTGTCTGCTTCAGCGAAACGTTCCTTCATGAGTCTGCTTTAGTCTTTCACCTGTGTCTACTTCAGGAAAACACTTCTTCACGTGTTTGCTCCAGCAAAACACCATCCAACCGACTTTCCAAAGGATTCTTAAGTTTCCATTTCAGGCTCTCTTTGGTGCATATTGAGATGTATGTCCTGGCACTGGTTGGAGGTGGGGTGAGGCCTGGTTTTGCTGGGTGAGGAAGGGAGAGGAGGCAGAGGAGCCCTGCAGGGTTTAGCAGTACAGTGGTGCAGAGATGGGAGGTGGTCTCCTCAGAAAGCCAAGCAGACTCTGGATGGAGTCAGATTGTATAGAGAATAGGTCAGTGGCAAAGCTTGTGGTCTTAGGGGATGGCTGGGTAGTGGTGGGGCGGTGATATGCCTCTTGATGAGACACAGGGCCAAGAAAAGGTGACTGGAGGAAAATGGCTCCCTCATGTATGTTTCCCTCTGAAATTCTGAGTTCAGAAGACCCCAGGGGGGGGGTCTGGACACACAGGGTGCAGCACAAAGGTCATGGCCTGGGTAACTGTGTGGCCAGGCCTGGGTCTCCAGGCACAAACACTTTTGGAGGTCAATAAGAGAAGAAGCAGCCACCAAACTGATAAGCCCAACTGCAGGAGGTGCCAACTTGCCTGTGATAAATCATGGCTGCACTACACCCACTGCAGATGTGCGCTCAGAGGACCCCGGGCACCCCGGACCTGTCGCAGGGTGATGGATGACGCTGTTCCCCACCTACCCACCTTCTGCCTGTGCCTGCTTCCTACTGCCACAGAGGCAGTCCCTCGGGAGTAGAGCAAAGAGCTGAGCAGGCTCGCTACCGTGACAGCCTTTTAAAAGTGACTTTTCAGACTTCTTATAATTGTTGATTAAAAGGCCCATTGCCCCAGAGGCTCTGTTTGTGGCAGAAGTAAAGCCATTTGAGGAGAAATTTCTGGGGAGGCGAAGTGTTCCGGTAAATTGTCCAGACGGCATTTGCAGCTCCAGGTTTGTATTTCGAGAACCATTAAAAGCCCCTAAGAAAGGACTGCAAAGTAGTTGTTTTGAGAAAGGAAAAAAACCTTTTAGGGGGGGAGGGTAATGTCAGCTTTGGGGTCCAGAGGGGCACAGAAGGACCTGAGTCTTGGTACAGGGCTGTTCATCTCAGACCTAGGCTGGGAAAGCAGTTCTTGCCTCTCTCTACCTTGAGGAATTCCTTTCTTTCCTCACCCTTGCAGCTACCTGGTCTAGAAAAAAATCGCTTTGCACAGCACCTTACTTCCAGAAAGCAATTCATTTTGTAAATGGATGCCTTTCCCTCTGACTTCCTGCCCTTCAGTAGGACTCTCAGGATTCTTCCAGCATGACACTGCCATGACACTGCCCCCTGAACCTCTGTGGCCCATGATAGCTTCATGGGCTCATTTATGTCCACAACCCTTCATGTTATGATGTCACACAAGTCTGCAGTTTACCCCCCCAGTGAGGTGAGACATATGCAGAGAGAGGAGGAACCTGGGGGTGCTGGCATGGGATTTGTGCTCAGCCGACACAAAGCTGATTTTCTTCCTGTCGAGTGGCCAGGGTGCTGCAGTAGAGCTGGCCCTTGGCACCCATGGACTCTGTCCTGGCTGCATGATGCGATCTTAGCAATACAAATAAGAAAAATGAGTAGCACGGTGTGCGTGCATGTGTGCATGTGTGCGTGCGTGAGGTCTTTGACTTCTCTCTGATTGTCAAGGTGGAGTCAAGCAGGATGGCTGGGCCACTGGAAGCATCCTCAGACAGATGAGCTCATGGAGGGCTGTGGGGCACATAACCTCCCAAGTGAAGGTGGGCAGAGGAAGGACTATACACACCTTCCCATCAGTGGGCACAGGGTGTCTTTGTGTTTGACTTTGCTCTTGGGGTTATGTCTGGTGGCAGACATGGGGGCATAGCTGCTTTCTTAACAGGGGTCAGGAGGCATACAGGCGGGGCACACGACTGTGGTTGAACCAATCTCTTGTCTGAGTCTCTGAGTTCCCATCTAGGCAATGGGGGAAAGGGCCTCTGGTGACCTGAGTTCCCTTCTGCTCAAGTCGGCTCAGCATGAGGATCATGACCATTTCTGGGTGGCCAATCTGAGCCTCACTGGAGAGGAGGCAGGATTTCCCAGCCCCCATAGAAGCTTGATCCTTGTGAGTTCTTGTGTCTCTTGTTGGAACCTGCTGAGCCCAGATTCCATAAGGTCCTTTTGGTCCTATAAGATGCTTCGGAAGAGTTACCTGTGGCAACCAAGTGATACTCGGAACAACCTGCTCTGTCCTTTCTTCCAGAAGATTCTTAAGAGTACAGATGTTTCAAAGGAAAAGAAACCTCATTAATCCTGTGTTTCCTATACCTGTTTAACCACAGAATCTTTGGTGGGGGTGGGGTGGGGTGGGAAGGAATACAAGGTCTCTCTATGTGGCCCTGGCTGTCATGGAACTCACTATGTAGACCAGGCTGGCCTCGAACTCACAGAGGTATGTCTGTCTCTGCTTCCTTTGTGGTTAAAAGACATGAGACACCTGCTAGCCATGACCACATATTCTTTTTGTTCCAAAAAGTCTAGGAAAATCCTCTGGGAGTATACATGCTTCCTACGCTCATGCTAACCACCATATAGGCTCACCCACTAGCTCCCACAGTGACCCTTAGGCAAGACAGTACCATCTGCACTGCTGTGGCTTCTCTGAGTTTTGGGCAGGCCTGCTAGAGTCACATACGTAGCCTTCAAGGCCCCTTTGAGGGGCTTATCAGGGACCTGTGATTGCAGGCAGATTGCTTCCTGGTTCAGTGGGAGCGTCGGACTGGGCATTCACCTTCACAGCCAAATGGAACTCACCTGGGGCCAGGAAGCCCCATGGAGGACAGGATGTGAGCAGAAGCACTCCATCTGTCCAGTCCCCACTCCCCTGAAGCAGCTCAGGCCCCCAGGCTGTTGGCTGCCTTGTTTTGCATATATTAACACAATATTAATGAAATCCTCCCAGTTTTGAAAATCTTTCTGTCAAGGTATGAGAGGATGGGACATAAATCCCTGGAATGAGAGAGAGAGAGAGAGAGAGAGAGAGAGAGAGAGAGAGAGAGAGAGAGGGAGAAGGAGGAGAAGGAGAAGGAGGAGGAGGAGGAGGAGGAGGAGGAGGGAGGGGGAGGGGAGAAGAGAGGAGAGGAGAGAGAGGAGGGAGAGGAGGGAGAGAGGGAGAGGAGCAGAGGTATAGGAGGAAGTAGTGGGTCAGGGATGGCTTAAAGGCTGCCATCTTATCCATTCTCTTCCTGTTGTCTGACAAAGCTGGGTACCTCTGATTCAGAGTCTGGGAGGTCAGCATTCAGGTGAGTGCTTGGAAACAACCTTATAGTAAGTTATTCTTGAGCAGATTTGTTCCTTTCAGGGCTTGAGATTTTTTTCTGACTGAGGCAGACAGGTGACTAAGTGTTCTCTGAAGAGTGTCTTGGTTGCAAAATAGGATTCTCCTTAAAAGCCCTCTCCTCACACACTTTCCTCACTATTCCTGCCTTGACTCCCAGGGAGAGAAATTGAACCCACTGGCTACCGTGGAAGAAAAACTGAGCTCATAGGATCCACTTGAATGGGCCTTACTAAGACCGAACTCAGTTTTGCCGCGTACAGAGACACTACAGTCAACACTAAAGGGCATTGTGGCCTTGGCCACCTACGTGTCTAAGCCAGGGACAGCTTCATGACTCAGCTGGTGATGGATGTACTTGTAGTGTTGTATCTGCACCCCTTTGTGTAGAACAGGGTCTTCCCTGGGCACAGATGTGTTCCTGGCCCGATCCACAAGCCCTTCCAAAGTCTCTCCAGCTTTGGCCCTGTACATGTCTCTGTCTTGTTTCAAATCATAGATGATTCCATAATGCTCAGATCATCTGCAAGATCTGAATGTGGGCCTTCCTGTGAAGCAGCCACCATGTTCAAGGGCATATGCACATGAGTCTCCCTGAGAATGAATGAGCGTCTCCCTTTGGATGATTGATGAGCACCCCGTGTTTCAGTTTGCCAAGGCGGCTCAGAAGCACATGAACAGATGGCTTCTTAGGAGTTCCTCCAGGGAACTGGGCTTCTAAAATCCAACACCACGTGGAAATCCAATATGCAAATGAGAGAGGAAGTTAGGAAAGGAAATGGGTTGTGTTTCTCCTTCCATGTTCAAACCTAGACACAAGGCTGATCAGAGGAGGATCTTCAAAATCCCTTGGTTCCTTCCCAACCTCAGGGAGACAAGGTACTGGGTGTGGTGGCTAAAGTCTGTGATCTCAGCACCCAGGAGGCTGCAGCAGGAACATCACCAGCTCAAGGCCAGCTTGGGGACATCAGAAGATCCTGTCTCAAAAAAGAAAGAAGGAGAACAAACCCGGAGCTATGCCTAACATGGGTGGTGACCGTAAGGGACTTCAGAGCGAAGAGATGTGAGACTGAAGGAGAGGGCTTCAATTCAGTGCCGTGACTTTGCTTAAGCAGCTAGATGTTAAGTCCTGTGCTGATACTGTATACAATTGGGCCAGACAGTTTATGGTTCAAAAAATATATATCAACTCAGAGCTGGGAAAATAGCTCAGTTGGTAAAGTGCTTGCCATGCAAATATGAGAGCCCTGAGTTCAAATTCAACCCATCTCATTTCTGGGGAGGCAGAGATGGATGGATCTCTGAGGTTCACTGGCCAGCCAGCCTAGCCTACTTGGCCAGTTCAAGGCTAGTGAGACACCCTGTCTCAGATAAAGAAGATGGATTGAAGCGGAAATTTCTGGTTTCTTTGGAGAAAAAACCAGTTATGCCATGTGATGTTTTTCTGGAAACAGTCTTTTGAGAGGATTTTTTTTTTTCTGAAGCAGATACGTGGGAGGATGTTTTGTTGAGAGCAGACACGTCATGTTTTTCTGGAAGCAGCCTGGAAAAAGGACATGTGATGTTTTGTTAAAGTGGATGCTAGAGAGAACACATGATGTTTGGAAAGGGCATAAATATAACTCAACAGAGGGCAATGCTGTGTGATATTGGTACATCTTACCACTCTCTGCTGGTCATTGCTGGGCCTTGCTGGCACTGGTCTTTGCTGTTGATGCCACGTGGTATTGGTTCGCCTTGCCACTCTTTACTGGTCATAGTTGTCATGGCGTCATAGAGAGGAACACACTAAAGAACTTCCGGTGGTGTTTTTGCAGCTGCTAACCACCTCTGCAGACTTGGACCTATTGGCAGAGCCTCGCAGTGTCTTCTGGATGGAACTGGGGCTACTGATTCATGAATGGTGTTTTCCAAGTGGCTCAAGCGCTGCCGCTGATTTGTGTGATCTGATCTATTGATATCCTGACAATGCAGATTGGATTTGCTCCAAAGGACTATTTCTAAACTGGTCCACATCCTCCTTCGCCCTAATACCCCTGCCTTTCCACTACCTCTGGTGGGTGGTGGGCTAGAAGGGAGGTTAAAGCATTTAAGAACCCTTATTAAAAGTCAGCTTTCAAATAAGCCTACAATGGACAGCACCTGAGGTTAACCTTTGGCCTTTACACTTGACCATGCATGTATGTGTTAGTATGTACATGTGTGTGTCTGTCTCACCTCTCTGAAAAACATAACCTCTTAGAGTTTCTGGGCTCCAGTCCTGGTCTGTAATACTTGGACCATGATAGGCTGCACCACAACCTTTTACTCCCAGAGCCTCATGCATCCTGATTTGGTTGTTGAAAGGATCAAGTGGATAATGCATTTCAGAGCTTGTACAGTCCTTGGGTTAGAATGCACACTCCCCAGCCTATGATGTAATGTTTTGTACCAGTTCCCTGCCCCCTCAGCAAGGACTTGCCCCAACGTGGACAGAACAAAGCCGAGAGTCATGGAAGTAGTATGAGTTTTCCGAAAATTGCTAGGGTCATCATTGATAAGTCAAGCCTGGGCCTGGGACCTCTGAGTTCTCTTAGGAGTCCTGTCCCCACACCAGGAGATCTCTGAGCATGTCTGAGGCTGCTCTGAGTGGGCCTCAGTGGTCCTGTTTCCTTCTGTCTGAACATGGAAAAGATTTATTTTTTGCTCTAAAGTTTTCTCTCATGTTCCAGGAAGAGTGCTTCTAGAGCCCCAAAGAATAGGAAAACCCTATAGAAATCACCAAGGCCAGTCCGTGTGGCTGTGAGGGAAGGTTCTCCCTTTCCAGTGCTCCGACCTTTCCCCTCCTACGCAGAGTCCATGTTTTATGGCATCGTGCATGCTCCATGGCATTTAGCTTTTCCTGTTTCTTTCCCTGAGGTTTGGTCCCATTAATGTTTATGAGCAAATAAAACTTGGATTGCTGCTTTGGGCCGTGGGACCACTGCTGGCTGGGGGAGGGATGCCTAATTGAACCTGTTCCTTGCGCAGAGTCCCGATTCCTCCACTTTGCTTGACTTCCACCATGTTCTCTAGGAAGATGGCCAAATACAGGGAAGATGTGAGAGCAATGGAGATGTGGCCTCCATTGGGACTCAGGGTTATCAGTCTGTCCCCAGCTCTGAGTGGGGATTAAAGCTAGCGAGATCTGGAGCTGCAGGAGGAACAGAGGGTGTTTCCTGTTTCCAGTCTCGGCATGGACGAGCATGGATGAGACCATCTTTGGGGACACATGAACCCTGGAGTGTCATGGGTCAGGTGTCACTTGTTTTTCTGAAGGGCAGGGCTGGTAGAGGTGAGTGACAACACCTCGTTTTTGTTTAGGGGAGCAAGAAACTGATCAACATAATGCATTGCTTCAAGGACACACACCCGTGGGATCTCTCTCTCTCTCTCTCTCTCTCTCTCTCTCTCTCTCTGTGTGTGTGTGTGTGTGTGTGTATGTGTGTGTGTGTGTCGTGACTTGTCTCATATCATTGTCTCATGGCCATGCCTGGCCTTTTATGTGGGCACCCTGGATTTGAACTCACGTCTGTTTGCTTTCACATCAAGTGGTCTTACCCACTGAGCCATCTCCCTGACCTCCTGAAGTCTTTCATGGTAATGCTTTTATTCTTCACCACACATTTCATTTATTTTGGTTTTCTTTTGGGATCTGTTGCTAGAGAGTCCCTATCTCTTTTGGCTATAGTCCTCACTTGTTTTAAAGATATGCTTGTGCACCCACATGGACATTTATACATTTAGTGGACCAGCTGTCCCTGCCATCCATGGGTGGTCTTCTCGTAAGTAGCTCTTTCTCCCAAAGAGGAGTCTTGGGCATTTTGATATGCAAAATTGGCTTTGGTTCCAGGTGAGTGTTCTAGAATTCTTAGTCTATAATGAATGACTTTGGGCACCATAAGTGCTATAGTTGGGATCCAAGCATGAGTGGGACGCACTGTCATCTCTTAGAGGTTTGGAAAGGAGCAAAGTGCATGGGATGCCTATGGATGCCTACTGTGCTGTCATTCTGATAACCGGGAATGATGTCAGGCATTTCCTCAGGCATTGCCCAGGCTGTGCTGATGGCAAGGTGTGGACAGACACTGCATGGGTGACTCCAGTATCCTTTCTGCACAATATGCTCCTTGCCCTGACAGCAGTCGACACAGACAGAATAAAGGACGGCAGGATGATGGTGGGGACCATGTGAGCACTTGCTTTCAGTCACTTATTGCCACAAGTCCATAAAAAGTTTGCTACATTCTTCATCCTACAGAACAGGCACCTAAGTCTCTTGGTCCTTGAGGGAGACCACCTCCCCCATTCCCTTCGGTGTTGAAGCACCAATGTTCTGAAGCTCCGGACGACCCAAGTGCTGCGGTTGCAGTTGTCAGCTGATAGGTTCATGAGGGTGCACAGCTCTCTGGGAGACCACGGTGGGCAGAGATGAAGCTTTCCAGGGCTCTCTGATCCTAGAAGAGTACTTGGGCACAGCTCCCTTCTCAGGTTGCCACCTAGCTACAGTAACCTGGCTCTGGAAGTTGGCAGGATGTGGGCTTCTTCTCCAAAGCGAAGCGTCTGTATCGAGTCCAGGTCAGTTTTTGGTGAGGCTGCAGGTCTAGGTGGCTGTGCAGTAATTTGGGAACTGCAATCATCGGTGACTACAGCAGGGGAGTTTGGGCTTTGCTCTTTCCCTGCTCACCCACAGCTGGGGCACTATGTAGTAGTTTCTGGGGAAATTCATTCCTCTTCCTATGCTGTTGTCTTAAGACATCCGGATCTCACAAGTCTCTGGCCTCTCTCACACCGAGACCCAGCTTCTCCACGGTCACTCACCCCAGGCTCTCACAGTTCGCCTGGAGCTTTGGCTCTTACTGTGGAGGAGGTGAGGGCTGGGTATTCAGCCTTGTTGGAATGGATGTTATTCCTTGGTCCTCCTTTTCTTCTTTTGAAGCAAAGTTTTCCACTGGACTGGAACTTGCCGTGTAGGCTGATCTGGTTGGCCAGTGAGTCAAAAGGGCTCTGCCTCCCAGCTTTGAGATTACAGGCCTAAGTCATCACGTCTTCCTTTTGGTTTGGTTTGGTATTTAGTGTGGGCTCTGGGGATTGAATTCAGGTCCTCGAGTTTCAAAGGCAAGAACTTCATGGACTAAGCCATGTCCCTAGTCCCTAAGAAGGTTTCTTAATGACAACATGGGTCAAGAGAGGAGAATTCGAGGTGACTCTGTGGGTTTGGCCTCAGGTATCAGGATTAGATGGGCATGGCTAAGAGCTGCTTTAGCCTTGGTGAGTGTCCTAGTCAACTTTCTGTTGCTATAATAAACACGATTACCAAAAGTTCCATGGGTGGAAAGGGTTTATTGCAGCTTACAGCTTGTAGCCCATCATCCCCGGAAGTCAGGGTAGGTGCTCAAGGAACCTGGAGGCAGGAACTGATGCAGAGGCCATGGAGGGATGCTGTTTACTGGCTTGCTCCTCATGGCTTGCTCAGCCTGCTTTCTTATGCAACCCAGAACCACCTGCCCAGAATGGCACTGCCTACAGTGGGCTGGGTCCACCTCCCTCAATCATTAAGTAAGAAAATGCCCCACGGACTTGCCCACAGGCCAATCTGATGGAGGCATTGTTTCAATTGAGACGTTCTTTTTCTAAATAAATCTGGCTTATGCTAAACTGACAAACATAAAAGAAAACAAAATTAAAAAAAACCCAACAGCAACAACAACCAAAAAAAAAAAAAAAAAAAAAAAAAAAAAAAACACAAAACAACAACAGCAAAACAATTCAAACCACCACACCAAAAAACTAGCCAGCACAATGAAGCTTAGCTCCCTTTTGACATATGGAGACTTAAGGGTAAGTAGCTTTCTTTGTATGGAGTTCTAGAGAAAGGTTCAGGCTAGGGCTATAAATTTAGAGGCCAGTTGCATCTAAGTGATGCCAGGACCAGAAGATGAGATGAGACATCCAGACCAAGGAGTGAGAAAATGATAACTAATGTTTTATTTCAAGGGCCAGGTATCCCGTGAAGCACTTCCCAGCATCCTCTCCTTTCTTCTTCCCCAGAACCCAATGGAGTAGTAACAGGTATTGTTCCTCCCTTTTACTGATGAGGAACCTCAGGACCAGAGAGCATAATTGTTTACGGTCACAGCTACCAAGGGCCAGAGCCTGAGTTTACATGTCTGTTTACTCGACTCCAACTTAAAAAAACATCATGCATGTGGTGTCTCTTTGAATTTCATCTTGACTTGTGTACACGAGGGAGCTGATGATGTGTAAGTAGAGAAAGGACTCGGAGCTGTGGTTTGGAAAAGGGCTGTGAAACCCAGGGGCCCCACTGTGCTGGGGAAGGAAGGAAGAGACCAGAGGAAGAAAAGCTTGAACTGGGCTCCCAGTGTGGGTGGGAGATGGATCCCCAAGGGGGATTTCATAAATGTTCAAAACTCAAGTTAATGAACTCAGTTTATGAACTTGGATGTGTCCCCTCCACATTCCTACGTCAAAATTCTAACTCTTAAGGTGACTGTGTTTGGAGGAGGGGCCTTTGAAGACGTAATTGAATGACACTGTGATGATTAATTTTGTTGGCTGATTATGAAGTGCACGGGAGAGGGTGGAGAGATGGCTCAGTGGGATGTCCTTGCTGCGTGAACATGAGGCCCTGAGTTTGGATACTTAAAACTGATGCAAAAGCTGGTGTGGGAATATGCATCTGTGACCCTGGTGCCGGTGGGGTGGATGCAGGTGGATACCTGTGACTTGCTGGCATAGGTGACATAGCAAACCTCAGCTTCAGTGAAAGTTCAAACAAACAAACAAACAAACAAAAAGTGGGGGAATTTTAATCCAGCAACATGGCTGCTCTGAAAACAACTGAAGACCTTCTAGATCTATGTGATCTGGCTGGAAGTCAGACATGCTCTTAGTACACACCTAATCCCTAGCTGTAATCCTTTAGTATACACCTTTAATCCCAAATGATGATGTCTCACTAAGGGGCAGACAAAGTGACAAATCAGAGAAAGATCTGACAGAATGAGTCAGAGGTAGGGCACGCCCAACCCTCAGGAAAAGAGCTACTTAAGAGCAGCACCAGGAGAGTGAAGGCAGTTCAGTCAGCTCAGTTGCACGGAGTTGAATTTGGTTCAGTTCAGTCAGTTGAGTCAGTGCAGTAGAGTTAGTCGGTTCCCTGCAGTTCAGAGTACTTCCTTCACATGTTCATGCAGGTCCATGCAAGTCAGCAGTTTTACCTGGGCAGTTTTACCGAGACAGGTTGCAGGTAAAGAGAGAAAGAGCCAGAGAATGAGAAGGAGCCGGAAGATTAGAAGAAATTGCCAGAGTTAGTTTGTGGCCAAGCAGATCATTTCAGAGAGAGCCAAGAGAAGCCAGTTTGAATAAGTCAGCTTGAAGAGGAGTTTGAACAATTAGCTGAGTTGAAGCAGCCAGCCAGAGATCAGAAAGAGCTAAAAAGGGTGATCGTATTCAGCAGTAAGCCCTGGAGATGATAATTAGATATGGTGAATAAAAGTTAACATAAGAAAATAAGGTAGAGGGTTATAGAGGAAGACATCTGACATTGGCTTCTCTTTCACGGGTGAACTCTTGCACAAGCATGCACATGTACACAACATACTCCCAGCTGCTGTACCTCCATGTAACACACACACACTCACACACACACCACATATACCACACACACACACACACACACCACATACATCACACACCACACACACATACACACACACACAACACACCACATATACCATACACACCACACACGCATACACACACACACAACACACCACATATACCATACACACCACACACACACAAACATACACACAGATACAGACACAGACACACACCACACACACAGAGATACACACACACACACACTCACACACACACCACATATACCACACACACCACATATACCACACACACACACACACACACACAAACATACACACAGATACACACACAGATACAGACACATATCACACACACACAGATAAACACACACACACAGTCACAGACACACACACACACACACACACACACCCACACAGATACACACACACACACACACACACACACACACACACACACACAAACACAGCATGCCTGGGTGTATTAAAAGGGTGAGTATGGGAGAGAGGGGCATTGGCAGAAACAGAATCAGGTAGTACCTTGATCTTGAACTTGTAACCTAGAGAAATGTAAGAAAATACGTGTCTTAGATTTAAGGCACACAGCCCCTGTGCTATATTGTTATGATGGCCCCGGCTGGCTGTGGTACCAGCCTTCTTAACTGCTGCCTTTTTTCTAAAAATGTGTGGTCTGCCAAGTTGCGGGTCCCTGCATTTTGGTAATTGGTCCCTGAAGGGGACTTCTGCTTTTCCCTCTCTAAACAATTCAATAGATTTGAATGGACCAGAAGAGCCATTGAACAATTATCTAGTGATTAGCTTCCGTGCAGAGTCCAGAGAGGATCGCCAGGAGAAAATTGGTAAATTCCTTTCATTCTTAATAAAACCCAACATTATGTCGCTAATGCCTGATATTAAGAGTTCAAAGTCATCTCTATACCATTGATCTTCAAAGGGAGAGAGTTCCTAATTTATTTGACAGGCCTGAAAAATACGTGCGTTGTTGCTCCCTTCGGATGGGGGCTTTAGAATACTGAATGAATTTGTAAGGCTCCCTTCTCTCATCATTGCTGATCCCTGGTTCTCTCTGAATCAACAGGTTCAGTTGTCGTGTGTGTTTCTCCTGAGCACCCTGAGAAGCAACGATCTCTCTGGGGGGGGGGAGGGGGCTGACACCTTTATTTTCATCTCTAGTCTGGCGAGCAGCATGTTTTGATACAGTTTCACGATGCTTGTATTGACGGGGAGGCAGAGACGGTACCTAGCAACAGTCAGACTGTTAAAGGAGTGGATGTTTCTAGGGGTGGTAATGTTTTCTCTCCCCTTCCTGAGAGAAACCCTCTCTCAATAAAAATGAGTCGTCAACCGCTCTTGAAGCCCTATAAATTGATTTCGGTTCTGTCCATTTCAGGTGGCTTCAGTGTGAGGGACCCATATAAATCTCTTTCAGTCAGGGAGTGTTTAAAACGGCAAACTTCAGAGTAAAGCTTTAACAAAAACCATAAATAAAACTTCTGAAGTAATGGAAGTGTTTATAAGCATCTGTGGAATTCCACACGAGAACAATGAGCCTGCTTCCAGTGCCAAGAGATTGACTGAGGGGGTTGTATTTGCTGAGGGAGAGAGCATCCATCTTGATTTGGTCTTGGCTCGGGGGTGGCTGAGCTTGGAGAAGCCACAGAGCTGTGATTAGTGCTGCATGGCTGGGCCCCCGGAGAGAGAGTTCATCACAGTTGGGTAATGGCTGGTGCCAAAGCACTGAGACTTGCCAAGGAGCAGGACCTTGGACTCTGTATGAATTTGAGCTAAACCACTTCTATTTCCTAGTTCTGGGAACTTGAGCAAAGAGTGTACCTTCCCAAGCCTTAGTTTTCTTACCTGTAAAATGGGAGTGTTCCAGAAGTCCCTAGCTCCTGAGTGAAGACTCCATGGACAGTGCCTGGGAACTGATAGCTTAGTGCCTGACCATCACTCTATAGTGGCAGCTGCTATCCCTCACCTCTGTCATCGTCATCACCCGATGGGCCCGGATGGTGCTCCGTAGCTGAGCTTTATAAGTCTTCTCTGCTCCCCCATCTCTCTCTTCCTTCCTCAAGGTGGTCAGTCCCCCTCGCTGTCTGTCCTTAGTTTGTTTTCTAAACCTGAGGCTAGATTTTCTCAGCCTCTGCCCCAGACTTCAATCCCTGCCTGGAATCTGTCTTGCTTCCACAGAGCACAGCTTAGTTTAATGTCCCCAAACACAGCTTGGGTAGCAAATCCTTTGGTGGACTTTATAATCGGACATAGATCATTACCGATGGGACTCGGGCTTTACATAATATTTTAGGAGGTAGATAAATTAGACCATGAAAAGTGCATAAGGGACATCAATTATGCAGGAACCAGAAGAATTGTTATAAAGTGATCTGGCCTCAGTCTTTGCCCATGAAACATTTAACTGAGGCCATTAAAATAGAAAACATCTCGTGCTTGCTCAGTACGTCAGGAGGAGTGGGCTGGCCCAGATGCTGGCCTTGCCCTAGGGATGCTGGGAAGTACATGATGGCCTGCTTTGGCTATGACACCTGAAAAGTCTCCTGGATAGTATAGAAAACTGGGCTGGGCTAGTTTGAGTGAAGAAGGATCTGGAGGCTCTAGGACTGGGACCTGCTGGAGACCTAGGTGGTGGTGGCTTCCCTGGCTCCCGTGACCCAGGATAGAGAGATGTATGTCAGAACTTTGAGGGAGGAGGGTCAGAGGATGATGACCCCAGGGTTCTCAAGAACCACCTGAGGCTCGTTCTGTGTTCTCCCCAGCGGCAGTGTGGCCTTTCTCCGGTGTACTGGTGCTGGTCCTGGCAGATCTACCCAACCTTGACGCTGCCAGTGACCCTGGGCCTGTGAGAGAAGGCACAGGTCATTGTGACCTTGTGGACAAACTGCCTTTCTCCACCAGGCTTCAATAACCACAGCTGATCCCAACCTTGGCCCGAGCTACACTACCTGCCCCTCTGCCTGCCACAATTCTATCATCCTTTCAGGATCCTGCCTTTGCCTTAACTATTATTATTATTATTATTATTATTATTATTATTATTATTATTATTATTTACTACTACTACTACTACTACTACTACTACTACTACTACTACTACTAATTATTATTATTATTTCCCTTGCTGTGATCAAATACCCTTACAAAAGGCAGCTTAAAGATGAAAGGGTTTATTTTGGGTAGTTGCTCAATGCACAGTCCCTCACCATAGGAAGACGTACCTGCTCAGTTTTTCCTTTTTATGTAGTCGAGACCGAAGCCCAAGTCTCCCATCTCAATTAGCCCAATCAAGACAATCTTCCTAGGCGTGCCCAGAGATTAGCCTCATCAGCCAGCTTTTCACAGGTGTGCTGGGAGGCTTGTCTCCTAGGTGATTCTAGACCCCGCCAAGTTGACAGTCAGCATTCAGCATTACAGCCTCGTCTTGGTCCTGACGGTGCCCCACTGTTGTATTATGGGGAGGTGTGCGGTACGGGAGGGCTTTCCCTCTCCTCTTCCCTCTATGCACGATCTGGGTGCACTGGCAATTCCTCTGAACCTCTGTGGTGGGTGGGTAAGGGAGTGTGTCTCCACAAGCATTCCGAAGCTCTCTTTCCCTGTGGCCTATCACCTTGGCTTATCTGGTGCTTTATCTTGGCTTTAAGCCTCAGTTCCCACCGTGGCACCGGCTACAGACAGCCAGAGGAGGAGACAGAAAGGAGTAGCGGTAACTTCAGGACTCACAGTCCGGGCAGCAGGCCCTCAGCGCGCGGGAGAGCCCAGCATGGATTCTGAGACCGAGTGTGCCACTGGAGCTAAGAGTTTTACCGGGGGAGGCGGAGAGCAGGTGGTGGATGCAAGGGGCAGGTCTGTCCCTTCTGCAGTGAGAATATGTTCCTCGTGGGTAGGGTTGTGATGGTCCCCTCTAGCCCTCTTCCTCCGGAACGTCTGTCTTTCCTCCCCCGGAGTCACCACTTCGGTTGGGGCTTGTTTGATTCTGCCAGGCTGAGAGAACAAAAGCTTCTGCTTGGAGAGGAGAAGACAGCGATAGGCCGTATGAGCGTCGCAGGCGTGGGGGTTGGAGAGATAACATCCCTGTTCTGTTGTGTGACTTGGGAGAAGTCTCCTACACTCAGAGTAGGAAAGCTGATGACGTCATTGCGTGCTGCGCGCAAAAGCGTGTTCTCTGACCCCGAGGCTTCAAAGCATCCCATGTTCTCATCAGGGTAGAGATGCGGGCTTGAAGCCTTGAGCCCCACTTGGCCTTTTATAGGTTGGAGTTTGGGAGCAAGGACTTGGCGTTCCTGCCCCCATACTTCTGTTCATGCATCCCTAAAATAAACTTAGTAGGTAGCCAGGTTAGTCATAAATACAAGCAAGTCACCTTTTCAAATGCTAAAGCCGTTTCTCACCAGGGCATGCCCTCCTCACCTACATTAAGCTTGTACTGTTACACCCCGGGCTATGACTACTCATAGCATTGGCTGGCATTTAGGCTGAGCAGCTCATGGTGCAAATCCCTGGGCTCTGAGTGTACCACCCCTCCCCCCGAATGTTGAGCACCATTGGACATGCTGCACAGTGTGCACAAGGTCACTACACAGTGTGCACAAGGTCACTGCACAGTGTGCACAAGGTCACAGAGCTAGTGCAGGGAGGAGAGACAGTGCTTGAACACAACAGTCTAGTTGCAGAAGAGAGAAATAAAAAGACAAAGGGTGACCTGAGTCCTACAATCCCTTTTGAGGGACTACCTCCATGACCTAAAACCTTCCAGAAGTTTCTACCTCCTAAAAGTCCCACTGCCTTGCAGTAGCACCACGGGGTAGGAATGAGCTTTTAACATGGCAAACCTTCAGCATAGGTTCAAACTATAGCATTTCTAGAAGTTTCTAAATCACTTTTCAGAATCTACCGGGCATATCCAAACCGTGCCCATGTGTTGGCTGGGATACCCAGGAATGCTGCCTAACATAAAATTGTAAACAACATTCTGAGATTTTTTTTTTCTCCTACAATGCAATTGCATGGTTCTTGGGTGTAAACTTTGTAGCTGAGAACACGGCCCTGCATTTTCGAGAATTTGGGTATACTCGAAACCTCCTAATGTTTTGGGAGATGTTTGTGATCGGAGTGTAGGGAATGACATTGCAAAGCCATGATTAAATGCTGTGCTTTAGTGAGTCAGTAGGGGAGGTGTTCCCCTGGCGGGGGTGGGGAGGAGAGAATGGGAAGGGCTTCCCCCTCCCTTTTTCCCATAGAGGAAGATCAGGGCCCGACTTCACATTTGCTGTAGCCCCTTCAGTTGTCTTCATGGTTGGGCAAAGGAAGCAAACTCAGGAAAACTGCGAGCGTGGAACAGGGCCTAAGGCATGTGGTCTGGCTACCTATCTGCTATTGTGTTTGACACAGCCATGGCTCTCTGCTATTCCATGTTTTGGGTTGTGTATACTGTGATTGTGCCACAGTTCACTTAGCAGAGTGCTTCGCTGGGGTGTCCTCTTACTCAAGATCTCAGGGCTAGGCCATATGCTTGTCCCTGGTGGCTTATGGAGGGTTCTTGAGGTAGAGATCTATGGTGGCTCATCTTGGCTCTGTGGGCTACTTCTGGCCATTTGGTATAGCTGGAGGTAACAGACTGAAAATTAGTGGGCATAGTGGTGTGTGCCAGTCATCCTGTCACTCAGCAACTGAGGTGGGAGGGTGGTGAGTTCAAGGCCAGGCTGGATTACATAGCTGGACACTGTCTCAAACCAAACCAGATCAAACCAGAAAGAAGAAGAAGAAAAAGAATCAAAGCAGCTTCCTGTGTCCTGCCCTGCGATTGCAGAAGGCTGAGTGGGAGGTGACTTCTTGCAAAGGCCCCATTTTCCATGAGGGAAGAAAGGGGCAGATGAGGCGATGGTGGCGGCCTGGAACCCATTTTAGTCAAAAGCAGTAGACTTACCAGGCAAGTGAGCTGTCAGTCAGTGTGCTGAAAGGACTGGGTTTCTTAACTGTCAGTGAAACTCAAAATTCCCTGTAAGTTTGTTGGCACTTACATCTCTCCTTTGGAATCGCCCATCCCTTAGCCCATTTCCCCTCGCTGATACTGGGTCTTTTCAGGCGCAGGGCTGAGTGAATCCGAGTCGGCCATTTCCCTCTGCATTTGTGGGTCATGTTGTTGACTGTGTTTATTCCTGCTTGGGATGAACCCAGCTGAGCTTTTCAGAGACCGGTATGAAAATTCAAGGAAAATGTTCTGTCCTGCCCTTAATCAAATTTCTTGTATTATGAATAGTTATTAAATATTTTATGTGAGCATTGTAATTACTGATTAAAGCTAGTATCAGTAGCCTCGGATAATCAGTGTGTAATGCTAATTAGAAGGTAGCGAGTAAACCCCAATGACTCGTCTGCAGTTTCAGAATTGATGTAATTGTAGCCTGCTGGGCTGGGAGGTGGGTAGGCTGCGTGGACGGGTATCTGTGCGTGCATATGCATGTATGCATGTGTCCTTGTCTGTGATGAACTGAGGCAGAATAAACTCAATGTGATAGGAATCACTGGGCTGTCTCCAGGGGTCCTCTGGGTGCACTGAATCCCCTGATCGGCTTCATGGGAGCCTATACCACATCCTTCTATCACCAAGAAGCGGCAACTGGGGTAGTGAGGTTTCAGTGTGAATGGAGGAAGTTCTCCAGCCTGAGAGGTGGGGCTATGGTTTGTATACGCTCAGCCCAGGGAATGACACTATTAGAAGGTGTGGCTCTGCTAGAGTAGGTGTGGCCTTGTTGGAGTAGTTGTGTCACTGGGTGTGGGCTTTCAGACCCACTTCCTAGCTGCCTGGAAGCCAATATTCTGCTGTCAGCTTTCAGATAAAGATATAGCACTCTTAGCTCTGTCTGCACCATGCCTGCCTGGATGCTGCCATGCTCCTGACTTGATGATAATGGACTGAACCTCTGAACCTGTAAGCCAGCCCCCATTAAATGTTGCCCTTATGAGAGTTGCCTTGGTCATGGTGTCTGTTCACAGCAGGAAACCCTAAGACAGGTGGTATAGCCATCAGTGCCGAGTGCCTGTCCCTCTACTCCAGTTCCTCTTCCAACACACAGGCACATGAACGCACACATACGTGCCCACACACACTTAGAGCGGAGGGTCATAGATACACAGACACACATACTACTGCAGTGAGAAGTGCACTCAGTAAGTGGTCAGGGTAGGGTCCTGACCCTGAGGGCTTGCATTTCCCCACAGCAGCCAAAGACATCCTAGTTCCTTGGAAAAACACAGAAGCTGGCTCTCAGCTCATGTTAGCCCCCACCCCAATCCCCTTCCCCTCTCCATAGTCTCCAGTTAAACTCTGAAGCAAGAGTCAGAAAGTGACAACCCACTCTTGGGGCTGCTCTTGTTGAGCAGAAACTTTGGTGACTCTTGACCCCACTTTACCTTTGCACCACTTGGAGGAGGTCTCCTTTCTCCACCAGTCCTGAATCCAGTGCTGACTTTTGATGCCTGTAGATTGTCTGAAGCCCTACAGAGTCTTTTGCTCAAACTCCATTGACTCAGGGAGAACCCACCTGAGTCTAGATCCCTATTGCTTAACACTTAATGTTGGATTATTTCTTTTCTATTTAAAAAAAAAAGATATGTGGTGATTGTGCATAGAAGACTTGGTAGGACAATTTAGGGTGTCTATAGCGTGTAAAGATCCAAGAGAGCAGTTGGTGTCTCCTTATGTAGGGATGGCTTCCTTTGCATTGAAGTTTCAAACTCTTCTCTGCTAGCATTTTATGTGCTCTACAGTAAATTATTCTGAGGGCTTTGAACTTATCCCTCCCGTGGTAACTGTATTTTGGTACCTGTCTTCTGCACTCTCCCCCCACTTTAACCCCCTCCCTCCACTTCTATGTGTGTTACAGTTTGAATGCGACACTTCCACCACAGATTCGTATGTGGGCACCATTGGTGCCCAGCCAGTGCTGGTTTTAGGGGTTAGTGGAAGACTTTAGACATGTGGCCTAGATGGCAGATAAAAGGTCAAGGTGGGCCTTCAGGGTGCTAGCCTCCAGCCTGAGCTCTCTGCCTCCCAACTGTTGATATTACTAATGAGCTTCCTCACAACCCTGATGCTATCCCTTCCCGCCATGATGGACTCTGTGCCCTGAGCCATGAGCTAGAATAAAACCTTTCCCCCTTCAGTTGCTTCTGTCCGGTTTTGTGTTACAGCAATAAGAAAAGTAAACAATTGTTCTCCTTTCTATTCCCAGTGGATGTTACTGTGCCCTCTGCTGTATGAAACCAATTTTTAGCGGACTGCTTCTTTCTGACATTTTGATTCTCCCTCAGGCACATGGTAGCTTATCCTGCCTCAGTGAGGGCTGCTGGCTCCAGGATGACTGAAGCATTTTTGTGGCCCAGGAGAACCCCACAGCGTGTATGGCTTGTAGGAGGGCCAGAGACTCCCTCAGTGTTGGGACACTTCCTCCTTCAGTCCTGAAAAGCAGGCAAGCAATGATCCAGGGACTGTATTGACTGCTTTTATGTTGTGATAAAATGCAACATTCAAAAGCAATCTAAAGAAGGAAGGGGTTATTTTAATCACAGTCCAAGAGAGATAGAGTCCTTCACAGCGGGGGAAGCATAGTGTAGGAGCAGGAGACAGGGAGATCACACTTCATCTAAAACAAGAAAGAGAGAGAGAGAGAGAGAGAGAGAGAGAGAGAGAGAGAGAGAGAGAGAGGAGAGAGAGGGCAAGAGAAGTGAGTGAGGGTGAGAGAGTGAGAGCGAGAGCGAGAGCGAGAGTGAGGGAGAGAGGGAGGGAGAATGAGGGAGAGTAAGAAAGCAAGAGAGCGAGTGAGAGAGCAAGAGAACAAGTGAGAGCAAGAGAGAGAGAATGAGACAGAGTGAGACAGAGAGAGCAAGAGCAAGAGAGAGAGAGTGAGTGAGCAAGAGAGTGAATGAGCAAGAGAGCGAGAGTGAGAGAAGAGAGAGAGAGAGAGAGACAGACAGACAGACAGACAGACAGACACTAGGAAGTGAGGCAAAACTATAAGGCTATACCTCTCAAAGGTTCTTTGACCTCCCCAAACAGCACTACCCACTGAGGACCAGGTATTCAAAAACAGAGGCCTGTAGGGGACATTTCTCATTTAAATCACCACAGGGGCCAATATGGGGAGCTGAGAACCTTCAGAGGGGAGCCTGGGGAAAAGGATCACAGGGTTCACTCATGCCACCTGTGGATGTCCACTCACTCATGAAGTTCACGGTAAAAGAAACAGCATCAGGATCAGAATCCTGCTGCCACCAGCCACCCATCTGGAACTGTCAGGGAGCTCTGGTCCATCTCAAGCTGTACGAAGTCCATTCCCAGCAGAGGACAATGGGACTTCTGTGTCGTAGACACTGGAGACAGCACAGCTGTATTCGAAGCATAATCCTTGGAGTCATTTGCTATGGGGTGTGTGGCCTGCCCATGCCTGCCTCATCCTAACCCTGTGACCGTGAACCAGTTAGCGATTCCAGGTTCAGTGTCCTGACATATAAATGACGACACCAGTAGGATCTGCCTCACTGGATTATTAGGAGATGAAATAATTGGTGAGCAGTGTGGGGTAGTCAATATTGCCCAGCTGCTTCTGAAATATACTAATGAAAATCGATGGAACTCGCTGTGATATCAGCCAGGGAAACACAACACAGCATGCTCAGGATGCCTCTTTGTACAGAACGAAAAGCCAGGTCAGGTCCCCACTCTGCCACTGCAGTGGGCGACATTGCCAGTGTCTAGAAGACCAGCCAAGGACAATATCATCTTGGATGGCAGTTTGGACCGTGAAGAACCTTGAAGCATGACGAGGTGATGAAAGCTGTGTGTGGCGGAGTGGTTCCTTTAGGGGGATGGAGTCAGAGACATTTTGAGGGGACACAGCAGGTGGAGAGACTCCTGTGTTCACATCCTCCCTCATGTACACTCTTCCTCCACTGCTCCCCTGGTCCACAGATTCTCATCTGTGGGCCAACCTTACGCTGCTCAGGTTTGTGTCCCTCTGCAGAGAGCAGAAGGTACCTGGGAACTTTCTCCCTCCAGGGCAGCCTCAACCAATGATAGATGCCACCCTTGTCAGTCCTCTCACACCTCATACAGTGACCTCTAGGAGTGATACATACCGTTTCCAGGGCTCCCCCGAGGACGGGAGCCACAGCCACCCTCTGTGGGATTAGGGTAGGAGTTGTTCACTCTTTCTCTCCTCCCTGTCTTCCATCTGGTTGCATTACTGCTTTCATGGGGGCATCTTCCTGAAAAGCCATTTCCAAATGAGCCTCTTCTCAATACCTGCTTCCAAAGTAACTAAAGACAGGCCCAGAGCCTAGAACCAGCCTGGACAGGTTAAGTGGCGGTATGTGTTTGTGGAGGGGGTTGGGGGAAGCAGAACCACAACTTTGGAAGCTGCAGAAGGTGATGTAATTTGTTCTGCAAGGAAGGAGCTTCCTGGTTACTGTGTGGAGAATGGACCATTGTGGGACAAGAAGGGAGACAGGCGAGAAGTTCAGCATATATGGTTGTCAGCCACATGTGATGGGCATAGACTTGGAGGGTGGTGAAGGAAGTGTGTCTGGGGGAGGATAGGTGGATGCCTGACAGCATGGGGATGGTTTTGTAGTTGCCCCGGCACATGGCAAGCCTGAGAGTTTAAGGTGGAGACCACAGTCTGGTAGAGAGGTTGGTCGTCCTGTCTCATTGCAGACACAAGGAGTGGCCTCTTCATCCCAACCTAGGACATCCTTCCTGGTAGCTCCTCATAGCGTCCCGTGCCTTGCTGAAGCCACTAGAGCCCGCCTTCATTCCCCCTGTTGGGCTGCACCTTGTTAAAAGAGTTACACTTCTGCTGGGCCAAGCTCTGCCCATCTCTGGGCCTGGATCCCTGCTTTGGAATGCATGGAGTCAGCCTGGGGAAGGCCAAGGCCCTTTCAAGGCCAGTGTTAGGGACTTCCAGATGGAGGTTTTGGAAAGAGCTTTGCTTGGGTGGGATTCTTAAGGCCTAGAACATGGGCTTGGCCTGAGCCAGGTGAACTGTGTGTATCACCTAGCCTCCCTCAGGCTAAGGACCCTTCCTGAAGACCGTTTTTGGACTACAAGGTACTCATTAGCTGAGATTGGGCTGCACTGGGAGCCATTTTGTCTCTACAGGTGTTGGCACAATGTCCTCAGAAACACTGGTAGCCATATTCTTAGGTCTATTTTACAAACGAGCATATAAAATATTAAAATGCTTGCTTGTGACTCTCAGGACCCTGGGGTATGGCTCTTCAGAGACACCTGCTGCCTTCCACATGGGATAGAAGGTCTGTGGGGAGCTGCAGTGGGCACTGGGCCTGGGAGAAGCCTTTTCCCCAGGTTCCGTATCTTCTCACAGTGTAAGTACTGGTCAGGAAGCTTCTATGACTGGTACTGGGCAGGGCTTACAGCTTGATCCAGTGAGTGGGTGTGATGGGCCTGTGCTCTTGGGAGCTAGGACGCCTACCTGTGGTGGATGGTTTTATGTGAAGTTGACAGAGAATAGCGTTATCTGAAGGGAGGGAAAGTCCATTGAGAAAATGCTTCCGTAAGATTTGACTTATGGGGCATTTTCTTGATTAGTGATTGATGGGGGAGGACTCAGCCCATTGTGGGAGATGCCATCTCTGTACTGTGCTCCTGTACTCTGTAAGGAAGAAGGCCAACCAAGCTATTGTAAACACGCCAGTAAGCAGCCGCCCCCTACCCGCCATGGCCTCTGCATCAGCTCCTGCCTCCAGGTTCCTTCCCTGTTTGAGTTCCTGCCCTGACTTCCTTCAATGATGAACAGTGATATGGGACTGTAAGCCAAGTAAGCCCCTTCCTCCTTAAATTGCTTTTTGGTCATGGTTTTATCACATGGTTTGGTTTTATTACAGCAATAGTAATCCTAATTAAGACACCACCTAAGGATCTAAAACACCCTATCTCAGCAGCCTGGGCCCAACAACCAGCTAAGACTCTTGGTTCCCTTAAAGTGGTCAATGGTGTCTAAGTCTAATGTGTGTGTGTGTGTGTGTGTGTGTGTGTGTGGTGTGTGTGTGTGTGTGTGTATGTATATATATGGAAACTTGTTTGTTTTCTAGAGTTTACTCTGCTGGGAAGTGCCAGTGGACACTCTGAAATCTGTTCTCTATGACCTGAGCTGTTCTTAGGGATGTGGGGCCAGATCAGGGGAGGCATTACAAACACTCAAAAGAAATCTTATAAAGGGGGGGCAGTGAGATGGAGCAGAGAGAGCACTTGCTTCATGGGCCCAGCACTCCGAGTTCAATACCTAGCCCTGATTCATACAATCCCCCGCCATACTCATACACGATAATAGTCAATACAATAAAAAGAAAGTTTGCAAACTGAATAGATTCTCCCCTTTCCTGTGGAGGCAACAGTTATGAAAGTATATTTGAAAATCAGAGTAAGATTAAAAAGTTGGGACTAAACAACTGAACTTAATTATGGAACATAATTACAGAAAAGGCCCTACTTTGGCCCAGGTTGGGAAAAGGCTTTGAGGGAAAAGGGAGGATGAGAGATGGTGGTTATGCTGAGGCAGGGACAGTGTAAAACAGGGTGCTGTGCCCAACAGCTAATAACTAAGCCCTATGAAGCCCGAGAACGAGAGAAAGTGAACAGACATAGCTCATAGAGCCTTCTGGTCTGACTAGCCTGGACAGGACTTGTTGTCTCTGAGCAGGACTGAGGCGGCATTAGGTGGATGACAGCTACCACTGCTTTCCCCACTAAGTGAGTAGAAGGGGAAGTAGGTTCAGGCTCTCAAACTTCATGCAGATAGATTTCCTGGTTGTCCTCTGGTGAGCCTGGTCTACCCCCTCCTTTATCTGGTGAAACTCTCCTGTTTGTGCTTAGGGCACTTGTTACTATTTTCTGGGAGATCTGGTATACTCCCTGTACCTGAGATTTCACCAAGTCAGTCTACACATCTATGTGGCTGATTCCTGGTGTTTATAGAGGCCTGATCACTCAATCTTGTGTGAAGCTTCTCCAGCCATCTCATAAGACCCACTGCAGTCATCTAAGTGGCTCCCAGATTCAAGGATTCTTGTTGCTTTGAAGTCATCTTAATTCAGGCTCCTCTGATCACTCTTCATGCTTCATCTTCTAGAGTTGAACTCTAGAACTCATTTTTCTAAGTAAATATGTAAATTGTAGATATAGAGACTCTAACCTATAAACAGCCTGAGGAGTGGGCTGACCCTAACCCACATACAGCCAATACAGTCTATATTTTATTGATTCTTGAGAGACTATTTTCTAGAGCTAGCCAAGACAGGAACATATGGTCTACCTGATTAGGAAGGCTACACTCCAAGACAACCTTTGGCAGGAGGACAGCTCCATGGAGGAATAGCCATACGAGGCCCTCCCGTGAAAGACAAAAAAAGTCCTAACCCTGGATGTGTATGTAGTGTTGCAGAAAGATCCTCAAGTTTCATTATTTAGTAAAAAGACATGTGGAGTTGATGCTTGGAAGATGGTTCCATCATGCAATGCTTGCAACCAAGTACAAGACATGAGCCCAAGCCTCAGCATCCATGTAAAAAGCTAGTTACATGCAGCAGTATTTGCTTATAATCTCAGTGTTGGGGAAGTGGAGAACAATAGATCCCTGGGCTCACTCGCTAGTCAGATTAGCTAAATCGCTGGAATCCCAGGTTCTGGTGAGAGACCTTGTCCTAAGAAACAGACAGAATGGACAATTGCTGCAGAACAGCACCCAAGGTTGACAGCTGCCCTCTACGTGCACATGCACTTGTATATATATGCCCACACATAATACATACACATATAAAAGACCCTTTGGAGCTGTAGAGTTAGTCACATAACATCCTATGTATATAACTTTATTTCTTGTGTACATAGAAACCAGATAAAGCAGACAGAAAGCTGATTGTCTTAGGAGGAGATCAAGACTAGATATAGCATTGACAAGAAGACTTTTGGTTCCTATTACAGTTTGAATACTTAAAGGTATTTTAAAAATAAATATATAACTAAGATTGTAACAAGGTAGGAAGTAACTTTTTTCTAGGGTTTTTTTTTTGTTGTTTTTTGTTTTTGGTTTTTTTTTTTGGATAGGATCTCACTATATAGTACTGGATGGTCTAGAACTTGCTATGCAGCAAATGGTGGAGGGGAAAACACCCTTTTGTGCTTTGACAGGGTCTCTGCCTATATGTTCTGCATTATGATACTCTAAGGAACTTCACTTACATGACAAGCCCTTTGAATTCTTTGGAGGTTTACTCATCCTTTTTGGGCTTGCACATGTCTTGCTAAAATATATATTGTGATTACTCATTATTGCTCAATAGATCCAATTAGCAGAATGAGATAAATGTAACAGGCTGCCGTGATTTTTCTATAGGCCAACAAGACAGTTAATACAGTGTTGTGACAAAATACAGACTGTATTATGGGAGAGAACTGGAGAGTTGATCACAGCTGACAGATAAGACAATGGTGGTATACTGTTGTCCATGCCATGTGCAAACAAATGATTTTTATTATTTGAGTTGACTTGGATCTGTTGGGTCAATAACTGAATGGTAGGTTTTTAAACAAGCAAGGGTGAGTGAAAAAAAAAAAAACCAGCTCAGTGAAGAATTTCATTTCAACCAATAAAGAAGTTTCTAGAAGATTTAGGAATCCAAAATTATCCATCTGTGGTAGTTTGAATAAGAATGACCCTCATAGGCTCATTTATGTAAGTACTTAGTCACCAGGGAGTGACAGTATTTGAAAGGCACTATAAGGATTAGGAAGAGTGGCCTTGTTGGGGGAACTGTATCTCTGCAGGTGGGCTTGAGGTTTCAAAAGCCCACATCAAGCTCATATTCTCTCTCTCTCTCTCTCTCTCTCTCTCTCTCTCTCTCTCTCTCTGGATCATGATGTAGTTTTCACCCACTGCTCTTAGTGCCTGCCTGCATGCTGCTGTGATAATGGACTAAACATCTGAAACTATAAGGTGTTATGGTGTCTAAAACTAGGAACTAACACTGAGATGTTGCAAGGTAAAATTTTTACTTTTGTGACTGGGCCAGATGTATGCTCTCCTCGGGAGGAGAAGAATGAAAGTGGCCCAGACCAGGAACAGGAAGGACTTCTTATGCCAAATGAGCAAGTGATTAAAAAAGATTTTTGCAGTTATTTTAATGATTATGGGAAAGGTATACATTATGGCTTTATGATCAGATAGTTAACATACTATGAAGCATTTAATGGCCAGTCAATTCTTAGACCAATGAAAACAATTTATGATATGTAATTCATATGACTATTAAGGAAAAACAAATCAAAAAACCCAATGGACAAAAAAACCAAAAAACCAAAAAAACAAACCTCATACAAACAAACAACCCCTCTGACCCTCCAAAGAATCATTGAAGTCTAACATTATTTAACTAAAAAGAAAAAAGTCAGTTGTTCCTTAACATAAGCAAACCCCCAATTCTTTCTTTGTAAGAGTTACCTTGGTTATAGTGTCTCTTCACAGCCGTAGAAGAGTGACTAAGATAGAAGCTGGTACCAGGAGCGGGGTAATACTATGACAGGCCTTACCATGCTGTTTGTTGGAGGAATGTGGAAGGCTTTGGGACTTTGGACTAGAAAAGTGCTGGAACACTTTGAGCAGGGCTTAATGGGCCATCCTAGTAGGAGCATAGAAGGCAGTGGTGCCAAGGGTGATTCAAATTACAGTGGACTGGTCTAAGAGTTCTCAGAAGGGAAGAATATTAGTAAGTGATCTAGAAACTGTTCTTATATCATTTTGGTGAGAAATGTGGCTGCTTTCTCCCCTTGTTCAAAAATCTCCCTGAGGCTAAATTGAAGAATTTTGGCTCAATGGTGTTGGCAGAGGAGATTTCAAGAAGCCCATTATTCACTGTGCCATGTGGTTATTAGTAGCAGATCTTATGCAGATCTATAATGAAAAGAATGAGGCTGATCAAGGGAAAATACAAAATGTGCAGTTTGAATAGAAAAGCAACACTAAGAATGTCATGTTGGATCCAAGTCTAATGCTCAAGGAGATTTAAACGTTTAAAGTTAACGGAATGAAGGGAGTGGTGACCTCAGAACAAGACCCCACTCAGCTAAGCTTTCAACTTGTGAAAAGAAATTAAAGAAAAGCTTAAGCAGTAAGGGAAACCCTCAGCAATGGAAAGCTAATGCAAATACAACTGAACAATGGGGCCGTGTTTCAGCCCCAGCAAGCAGCAGGACTTGGCAACTTCTGACACAGTTCTGGTTTTAGAGTCAAGGCTATAAGAAAGGAGTTGTGGAATCTCCCTTCCAAGGAATGCCACTGAGGCCTGAAAGGCCATTGTGTGAAGCTCCCTTCTAAGGAAAGCCACAGAAGCCTGGCGTGTCTATGCATGGAGGCTTAGAAAGACCATTGTGCGAAGTTCTGAAGGTGAATCCTGAATTCTGTTGGCGCCCCCAAGATGTTGGAGATGCCAGAGTTGTGGGATACCTGCCAACGAAAGCTGTAGATTGTGTGTGAAACCAGCTTAAGAGAGAGGAGTGTGTTGGAGTCAACAGAGCAGAATTACTTGGAAACCTAAAATGTGTTTGAAATCAGACATGGAGATGCAGAATTTAGAATTTTCCTGGTTTTTTTTTTTTTTTTTTTTTTTTTTTTCTTTTCTTCAGCATTTTCTCACAAGGCTCCTTTTCTTACCTTTTAGAATGGTAATGGATATTCTGTGTCTTTGAATGTTGGAAGTATGTGATTTTCTTTTTTTTTTTTTAATTTTGATTTTAGAGTTAGAGGATTACTATGAGTCTCAGAAGAGACTCTGAACTTTGGACCTTTAAACAGTGTTGGGACTGTGAGAGACTATGGGGACTTCTGAAGCTGGACTAAATGCATTTTTTGCAATATTATGTTGATACAAGCCTATGGGGGGCAGAGCATGGAGTGTGGTGGTTTGAATAAGAAGGCCCTCATAGGCTGATACAGTTGAATGCTTAGTCATCAGGGAGTGGTACTATGGAAGGTTCCCTTTGGATCAGGATGTAGCTCTCAGCTACTGCTTTACCACCTGCTTGCATACCAGCACGCTCACTATCATGATAATAATGGTCTAGTCCTCTGAGACTGTAAGCAAACTCCCAATTAATGTTTCATTAGTAAGAATGACCTTGGTTACAGTGTCTTTTCACAGCAATAGGACAGTGACCAAGACACGACCCAACTGCCTCTTCCCATGAGTCAATGTCTTATGTCTTCTCTAGTAGTACCCTGATCTTAGCACAGTGGATTTGAACCTTGGTACCCACTAACATGTTACACTGACTATTTGGGGGGTTAGAGATAGCTGTCGATTGTTTATACCATCTTTGGCTTCTCACTGATTGTACTAACAGTTCTGTGGACATTTTCATGTCTCTAGGAGAAAAATCCAAATTGAGGACCAGTGTTTTGTTAATAAGAGCTCTGGGAAGGGCACACGTGTCTGAGTATGCCATGTTATGATATTTAGGCTTGGATTTTGGGTTTGACTCTAAACTATAGTTTTTCTGTATCTCCAGTGTCATGGCTATTCCTGGTTGTCAACTTGACTATATCTGTAATGAACTACAATCCAGAATTGGAGGGCTCACCTGTGATCCAGATCTTGAGGCTGGAAGACACATGTTTCTGATCTGGATTTGACATGGAGATCTTGAGGCACAGTGGCCATGAAAAGCTTAGACCCAGGCAAGGTAGTGCATGCCTTTAATCCCAGGAAACTGAGGCAAGGAGATCTCTGAGTTCAAGGTCAGCCTGAGACTAAGCAAGTCCCAGATCCAGGTGTGGTGGTACGCAACTTTAATCTGGGCCACACCTTGTGCTGGAGACATATATAAGGTCATTAGAAGAAGGAAGATTCACTCTTCTTCACCTGCTTGTACTTACTTGCTGGCACATCTGTTGGAATCTACTTCTAAGGAAGACCAGCAAAAACAACCAGTCTCATGGGACTGAGCAACTACTAGATTCTTGAACTTTCCATTCACAGATGACCATTGTTGGATTAGTTAGACTACAGACTGTAAGCCATTACAATAAATTCCCTCAATATAGAGAGACATTCTGTAAGTTCTATGACTCCAGAGAACCCTGACTAATACATCCAGCAATTAGGGACACTGTCATGAAGTGTTTCTGGATCCTGTCAATCATTTGCTCAGAAGTTCATGATTTTCTTATGTGTTCCCTTGAGAGCAGTCAGAGGCAGACATTCTGGGGGTCACCATTGCTACAAAAATGAGGACATGCAGAGTTAGTGAAGTGTCAACAGTGTCTTCTTCCTGCATCACACTGCATGGCTTCCCCAGTGATCCTTTGAATGTCATGACATAAAGGACAATCCCATCTATCCTCAGAAAGAAGCAATTTGGGGTTGGGGAGATGATTAAATGGGTAAAGCACTTGCCATGCAAGCTTGAGGAAATGAGTTCCAAATCTCAAAATCCACACAAAAGCCAGACAGAGCAGGTGCATACATCTATAACCCCAATGTGCCTGTTGGAATATGGGAGGCAGACACAGGAGGATCTCTAGAACTTATGGGCCAGGTAGTTTGGTGTACACAGCGATGGACAGCAAGAAAGAGACCTTCTGAAACAAGGTGAAAGGTGAGACCCAACGTCTGAAGTTTTCTTACGTCACATAAGTGATGTGCACACAGATCTTAAAAATAAATGGAAGGATCCTATCAAATAAACGAGTCACTCAATTTTGAAACCTCACTTTGAGGACCCATTTCGTGGAGCCACGTCTAGTAATTGATTATTATAAAATTCAGGAGGAAAATGGTGCCCTTAAGTAGTTAAGTTGAGTGTGGGGCTGGCATACGTTATGGTAGGTACTGGCTTAGCAAGCTGGAAGCCCTGGGTTCCATCCCCAGAATCCCCGAAAGGATGTGTTTGTGGAAGGAGGTAATGAAAGGGCCATTCAAAATGGTGTGGGAAGGCTGAAGGGAATCACAGAGGGAGACCAGAGACCAGGATAAAGGAAGATACATGAGAAGGAGCAGTTTCTAGAGCCCAGAAGAAGCTGGAGGACAGGGTGAGAGGTCCTTCCAGATGCCATAGCTTTAGGCAGAGAAATGTAGTTATGGCTAAATTGATGCCTGCAAGGAGAGGAAGAAGGATTAAGGTCTCACATCCTTTCCATCCTCTCTCTAATCTTCTGGCACATTCTACTAGCTGGACTGGAAGCCAGCGGGGAGGAACCCTCATTCATGCTTCCATGTAGGTCAACTCCTAAGGCATAAGCAAGAGGGGGAGAGAATGGATATGAATCTCTGTAGCCCCGGCTGTCCTCAAACTCGCTCTGTAGAACTGGCTGGTCTCAGACTCACAGAGATCCGTCTGCTTCTGCCTCTTGAGTGCCAGGTTAAAGCTATGTGCACCACACCCCAGCCACTTTATTTTTCCTTAGTGGCTCTTCCTTAACTTTTTGTTTGATCATAAAATTTTCTTTGCATTAAGGTCACCCATTGGCCTTCATGAGAACTTTCAAAATTACTTAATGGTCTAAGAACCCTCTTAGGACAGCTACAGCCTGGTAATTGCACAGGAATCATGTTAATCTTTTCTGTATTGTTCCAGTTTTAGTAACGTGATGCTAAAGGGAGCATGGCCTGGTAATCACAAAGCTCTGGGTTATACCTCCAGATCTACAAATTAATGAATACATAAATGGAAATGCTCCCCCACTCACTCAATAATGTTTTGGGGGTATTTGGTGAACCAGTGAATTGATTAGGATTACTTAGAGGAGCACAAACGACCCAAAGGTACAACCCAGAATTCCTTTTGGTGACTAACAGGCAGCTAGAGCACTCAGAGGTCCCGGCCTGGTCAGTTGTGTTATTGCTCGCTCTCTCTTTTTTAATTTCTTTAAAATTAAAACATTTCTTACCTATATATATGAGTGCCTGGTGTATATATGTGCATCATGTATGTGCCTGATGCTCTTCGTACCCAGAAGAAGGTATCAGGTTCCCTGGGACTGGAGTTACAGGTGGTTGTGAGCTGCTAGTTGTGGGTGCTAGGAATTGAACAAATGTCCTCTACAGGGGCCATTGGGCCATCTCTCCAGACCCAGAGGTTTATTTTTATTAATATGTTAATTATACACAATGATGGGTTTCTTTGTGCTTTAACACATGTGTGAGAATGTTCCCCACAGGCTCAGATGTCTGAATGCTTGGTCTGCAGTTGGCGGCCCTCTTTGGGTGGGCTTCAGAGGTGCAGCCTTGCTAGAGGAGGAGCGCTACAGGGAGGGAGCTTTGAGAGTTCAAAGACTCAAGCTATTCCCAGTGAGCTCTTCACCTCTTGCTTGTCGTTTAAGATGTGAGTTCTCAGCTTGCTGTTCCAGATGCCATGCCTGCGCTGCTACTCTTCCACCCTGTGATGGTGACAGACTCTTACGCCTCAGGAACCATGAGCCCAGGTAAACTCTTCTTTCTATGATTTGCCTTGGTTGTGGAGTTTTATCATAGCAACAGAAATATAACACAAGGTATCTATTGTGTTGTGATCACATTCATCCTGTTAACCCCTCCCACACCCACTGATCCTGTCCCTTTCCCAACTGGTCCTGGTCCTTCATCTACTTTCATGCCTTTTCCTCTCTGTGTCTGTCTGTCTGTCAGAAAGAGAGAGAGACACACACAGAGAGAGAGAGAGAGAGAGAGAGAGAGAGAGAGAGAGAGAGAGAGAGAGAGAGAGAGAGACTAGGCTTTTTCTGGCTAATTTAACTAGACTTACTCACAGGAGTATGAGCAGGTATGGGGAATGTAGCAGAGCTATACCATTGAAGGAAGCATCTCTCCAGCCACTGTTGACTGCCCGTAGATCCTCATGGAGGGGTGGGGTCTTGGATTCTGTCTCCTTAGCAACCATTGAGCACCTGTAAGCTGTCAGAGAGCAAAAACAGAATATTCTTGAGAGAATATTGATGGATCCAGTCTTATGTTAAATTTATTGTATTTTTAAGTGTGCATGTGCACGAAAGTGTGTTGTGGGAGTGTACATATGTTAATGAAGGTACCCATAGAGTCCAGATTAGGGTGTTAGATACCCTAGAGCTGGTTACAGGCAGTTATGACCTGCCTTGACATGGGTACTGGGAAATGAACTATAGACCTTTGCAAGAGCAGTCCGTGCTGTTAATTGTTGTGCCATCTCTCCAGTCCAGCCCAGCCTTTTGCAAATCTCACACTGGTACTTACGAGTTCAAGGATGTAAGAGTTACCATGTGTCCAGAAATCAGCACTCCGTTTCACTTCACCCCTCCTCCTGCTCCGACAGTCTCCCTGACCCTTTTCTGCAGTGGCTCCCTGAACCTCAGAGGAGGCTGATACGGATGTCCTATTTATTCTCAGCACTGCAAACAGTTAGGAGGGTCTCTGTTGCAACCAACACCTACTGCAAAAAGAATCTTCTCTGAATAAAGCCCACAGCAGCACTAATCCACAGAGTAAGCATAAATATTTAGAAGGCCATTAAATAGGTATATTGTGTCCAGTTAGCAAAATAATGACAGTAATTTCCCCGCTAGGGCTTTTGACTTCATAAGATAAGGTTTATAGTACCAGGCATAAATTTCCTCTTGTTTAGGGAACTTCAAATCTCCTCAGAAAGCAGCTGGTTACCCCACTAATGCTCATACCATGATTGCACAAATGGGCTCATCTTGCCTGGTAGGTCAGTAGATAGCATACAGGGTCCACAGCTATTACGTAACTGTTGGTGTGTGTGTGTGTGTGTGTGTGTGTGTGTGTGTGTGTGTGTATTTCTCTTTCTCCCTCCCTTCACTCTCCTTCCCATTCATCTCATATATATGTGTGTGTGTGTGTGTATATGTATATATATGTGTGTATGTATATATGTGTGTGTGTGCATATATGTGTGTGCGTATGTATATGCATATGTTTGTAGGCCAGGGGTAGATCTTATATTTTCCTTCGTTTCTCTCTACTTTCCTTTTGGAGACAAGATCTCTCTTGAGCCTGAAAACCACTGATTTGACTATACTGGCTGGTCAGGGAGTCCCTGTGCTCAGCCTGTCTTTGTCTTCTCAACACTGGAATTATAAACACACCACTAGACCTGGCTTTTTTTTTTTTTTTTCTGTTTTTTTTTTAAACATGGGTTCTGGGGATCAAACTCAGGTCCTTACATCTGCACACGAGCACTTTACCCAACCCTGCAATTTTTTTTCTTTTTTAGTTATATGTAATAAAAGACATTTTTAATTTAAAAGTGAGATCGGTATTGTTAAAGTTTCTATTAGAATGTTTCCACAAATAGTATTTAATAATACTAATTACATACTAGGATAAATTGAATTTTTCCCTCGTTTAACAACTGATAATATTTTATAATAGAAATGGTAGCTAACATTTATTTTTGTTTTCTACATATTAGATGCCACAATAAGTGCTTGGTAGACACTGGTTAATTTAATTTCTTTTTAATTAGTTATGCAAGAAAAAGCATGCTTTGCCAACACATAAATTATGACATGTTTGTTGGGGACTGAATCCATATTAAGATGCAGATTGGAATTTAGCAGAATAGTTCAGCGTCAAGCAGAGAACAGCTGCTTCTGTGACCTGGTGTTTTACACTCTTGCATTTTGCACTAAGGGGGGAAAAGACCACCAGTGACTTATTTCCACAATGTTTGCATTTACGTTTGAAAATGACAAGATAAGAGAAAGAGCCTCATGCTGTGTTTTTGTAAGCACTTTGCTAGGAATAACATATTGCCTGTGTAGGCTGTTTTTATTACCAACAAATGAAAACCCCAATAGGGTATAATTGTCACTGTGTTTTCATTTTTAAACATTGTAATTTTGAAGCACTGAAGACTGCTGGATAGATGTGCCATATGTGATCTCCGATCAGATGGTCATGGTTAATCTATGTGGCAAAAGTCTTTTGGGGGAGATTTTGCATAATTATAATAATTTTTTTACCATCTTCATTAATTTGCTGTATTTTAACATCAGTATCTCATATGCTTCCTGACTGCAACCAATGGTCCATTGTAAGTGTAAATTAAATAATGTATGACTGAGAATAAGGACGTTTAAAAGGAGTATAATGATCAAACTCACTACGGCAGTTAACACTTGTTCAGCTAAATTACAAATCGATTTCAAAACTCATTTGTCAGCAGGTCCGTCTGATCTCCACAAACCCCTCTCCTTGCTCTCTGGAAATGTATGGAGAGCCTTTACTTTGTGGGCAATGGGGCTGGAGATCAGATACTACAGCGTTTGCCCAGCATGCATGGGGCTCTAGGTTTGCTCCCCAGCATGGCATAAGCCAGGTATGGTGGCGCATATCAAAAACCCCAGCACTCAGAAGGTAGAGGCAGGAGGATCAGAAATTCAAGGTCATCCTCCGCTGTACAGCAAATTCAAGGCCAGGCAGGGATACACAAGACGCTGTCTGAAAGGGAACCAAAAAAAAAAAAAAAAAAAATCAAGATCTTTAACTTTTAAAGAATTATTTCCAGTATCCTTTTCTGTTTAAGAATGGGGATGAAAATCCTTGCTTATGGATGTGACTGTGTGCTGCCATCCGTGACCCTGCAGAAGGATTGCGAGGGTTCACACGTGCTGGGCTGGGATGAGGGGAACAGCAAGGGTTCAACAACATTTCAAACCCTGGCTTCCGATGAGCGCCCAGACTTGGGTTCGCCTGTGGTTCTCTTCCAGCTTTAGAAAGTGTTGCCCATGGGGTCTTCTCTGAAGCCAGAAGTTGCAGGTAAGGCCAGGAAGCAGAAGTCCAGATGACCTGATGTCTTAGGAGTGGGATGCATATCTGACCTGGAGAAGCAACCTGAGCTGCCATAGGACAGACCCAGGAAGGGTTGGATGTCTGGTGTAAAATACAGAGAAACCAGGCTGCCTTTCTTGAGCGCTACGGTGCCCGGGCAGTCGAGTTGACTTCGTTGCCTTGAAACACACTTTAAAGCCTTTTAAAATTGAAGCTTTATTCTCACTTGCCTTTTCCATAAGAGAAAAAGCTCTCTGTTCTTTGAGGGAAGATCCAGGGGTAATCTTGGATGTTGCTGGGTGGCTCTGTCTGGCATAGCAGATAAGACAGGTTAGCTGTTGGCTTGGGGCAGGAGTAAGAGCAGGTCTGCTCAAAGATGAGCCTCTCTCGGCTCATGCCTACAGCATCAGCAAGAGTGCTGCGTAGCTCTGATGGCTTTCTTTAATGCCTAGGGAAATTTTTACTGCATCCATCCTGAGAGGCCTCTGGTCTCTCTCTTTCTATCCCATCCTGGGCTACAGCTGCATGCAGGTCAGCGTGGCTGGCATGTTGGCTCTCTGGTGCCATGGTTCTTGTTTTCTAGGGAGCGCACGGTGTTGAGGGGAGGGGGAGGAGCAAGTTTCTGTGCATAGAGCCCCCTGCAGAGCCCCCTGGGTGGAGTCTGACTTCCATCGGGGAGTCCGCACATCTGGAGGAGGTCCGGAGGGCTAGGGCTCCTCATCTCTGGGCTGGCTCCTAGGCTCAGAAGACCCGGCCTCTGACCTCCACCTAAGTCTGGCCCACTCAACTTGTGGTAACCCAAAGACTGCTGAGTGTTCGAGTTCTGTCCTGCTCTCTCTGCCAAGGTGGCTGCCATCATGAAAACTCAGTTTGTCAGTGTCGGTCACTTTCATGTCTAAGGATTCAGTCATATTTGGTTTTTGCAATAGATAACAAAAATAATACTGTTGGCCAGGTGTGGTAGTAACTGCTGATAGTCCCAGTCTTCAGGGAGCAGGGGCAAGGGGAGTTGCAGGGAAGGGGGAGGGGCAGAGACAGGGACGGGGCGGGGCGGGGGTGGGGCATGGTGTGGGGGGGCAGAGGGGGGGTGGGCAGGGGCAGGGGCAGAGGCAGAGGCAGAGGCAGAGGCAGGGGCAAGATTATTGTAAGTTTGAGGCCAGCCTGGTCTATGTAGAGGGTTCTAGGCTATCTAGAACTGCAGTTCGTCACCCTATCTAAAAATGGAAACAGTTGCCTGTGGTGGTGCACATCAGTGGCATGTACTACAAGTGTGAGGTCAGTCCAGGGCTACATCTGGGCTCAGTGGTTAGGAGCATGTACTATGCTCGTACAGGCTCAGAGTTTTATTACTGGCAACCACACCACAAGAGGCAGATCACAAATGCCTTTAACTCCAGCTCCAGGGGGTCCAACATCTCTGGCTTCCACAGACACCTGAATCCACATACATCCTCCCATAAACCCAGTTCTCCACACTCACAGACTTAAAAACAATCAAAATAGACCTTAAAAACAAAATACAAACCCCAGTTAATAACAATGGTATCAGTGCAACACTCTTCTTGCATGGAGACGCGCAGCCGTTAGGAATCTCATCCACTCGGCCCCCTCCCCGCTGGCTTGTCTTCTCCCATTCTACAGAAATGTGCTTTGACAAAGGAGAAATAATTTGCACATCCCGAAGTGTCCCCTGCCTTGCAAGAGAATTCACTGGCAGCTTCCACCAAGCAGCCAGCTCCCTCGGTGCATGTTAAGTGGTTTCCTTTGCAGGGTTTTGATTCAGGAAGAACTTTCCCGGAAAGTGCGCATGTGCACTCCAGAGCGCACCTGGAGAAAATTGTTAGCCCTAGTCCGAGGGAAGGAAGGCTCATTTGCAAGTCTGATGCGATCTTCTACCCTCAACTCCCCAGGGTCAGTTAGTTCCCAGGCTAGAATGCAGATTTCCTTTCCAGTTTTTATATTAAGATACTACCACGGAGGAGTTTGCCGTTGGGATACGAGAAAGTCAAGATCTGAGGCCTGGGGTCGAATGTGATTAGGCTCCATCCCAGGAATTTGAAAGATCATGTCGGGATTTGAACAGGACCTTTGGGGTGCTCCGGCAACTGAAGCAGACCCTGCACCACCTTTCTCTTTGCTCAGAGGTCTCGAAACCGGTGACCTGGTCCCTGGGGTTCCACTTTGTGAGCCTCAGGGACCAGGGACCCACTAACTCCCAAGAAGACAGGTGTTTTTGCTTGTGCCTGCATCTATGCGTCTTCTTTTGGGGAGAGAGCCCCTTTATCTCCTCCTAATGTTTGCAAAGGAGGTGTGGTTGGTTGCTTAGTACTCCTGTGGGAAGCTCTGAGAGCTGGACCACAGTGATGCAGGCACTCGCTGTGTACTTGTGTGTTGAATAGGTTCCGGAAGTGAATGAGCACAGTGCCCTTAGCATGATGGGAGCCTCAGTGGCTCTGCTTCCAGAGTCCTCTCTGTTCAGCACCTTCCCAAATGGAGGGGCTACTCTGCCAGGACCTTCCTGAAGGAAGAGAATACTTTGTCCAGCACCTTCTTGAAGGAGGGGAATACTCTGTCCAGCACCTTCCTAAAGTGAAGGCTACTGTGTCCAGCACATTCCTGAAGGAAAGAGCTCCTTGGTTTCCTAGGAAATATCTGTACTCACCGAAGATGAGTCTGTGCATCCAAGACCCAGATCACTGCAAAAGAAATCTCAAAGCAATAACTGAAGCAAGGGAGAGGTAAATTGGATTTTCCAAGGCTGTCTGTCTGAGCTGTACCCTAGAGTCCAGGGAAGGATTGTGCTCTGGCCTGCCCGGCTGCTGGCTGACAGGGACCTTAGCACAGAGCACTTCTGAGAGAGTAAGCTACAGGAAGCAGCTGCCTCCGACATGCTCAAGGTGAGGTCCTGGTCACCTAGAGCAGAGCCCAGGTGCATCAAAGCCTGGTGCTTCGGTCCCAGACGTGCTGCCAGAGATGGCTGTGGTTTTGGATGAGGCACTGAATGGAGGTAGGAGAGGGTCATAGGGCTGGGGTCAGGGTCTGGCTCTTGACGTACATAGATCACTTGCCTCCCTCTGGACACCAGCCTCTTTCCGTTATGGAAGCTGAGGAGTACCTGCTTTTTGTCTTCTCCGGATCTCGGCAGAGGTACTGAGGAGTTGGGACTGAGTTCTTGTAATCTATAAAGTGCGGAGGGCAGGGACCTACAGGAATATCCTGGACAGGCCTCTTGTTTGGATGGGTCCTCATGGACACAGAATATGGTTAGCTGATCCTGGAGGCTGTAAGAAAGTCAGTGCTCCTGGGGAAGTCTGGGCAGTTGGGGTTGGTGGGGACCTGGGGAGGCACTGTGGTGGATCCTGACCTGTGATTCAGGCAAGCACATGAGGAGAGGAGAAAGGAGGAGGAGGAAAGAAGAAGAAGGGCTCCATTTGTCTGTTGACAGTAAGGACCAGTTCCTTAGAGCCATTTGACAATAGAAGGTGAGCAGAAATGAGCTTGCTTGGAGCTCGCTGGACTAGGTTGCTAATGGAATCTTTTTGGCCTCTCTCAGAACTCCTGGTCATGGACTAAATGATAGAGAACTCAGTACCCAAAGTGGCTGCTGATTTCATGATCCACAGTCCCAGGCAGGAAATGAATGCTTCTTCATATTTCTGGGTCTCCGCCTGAGGTGAGCCTGGGCTCTGTCTGAGACCTTTTCCTGGAGAGAACACAAAAGGAATCACACAAGATTGTGTTGGGATACATTGTGAGAAGGTGTGTCTTTGTATATTCAATGATTACTTGTATAAATTCTGTCAAGTTGTTAATTCCACAAAGATCTAAAGTCTGGCAGGATCTGGTGGTGTTATTTCTAGGGCCCATCGCTGGTCTCATCGTTTGTAAATGTTTCTTCCTTCCTCACCTGCCTAAGGCAATGTAGAATTGTATCTGATTGGTTTAAATAAAGAGTTGATGGCCAATAGCTGAGCAGGAAGTGGAAGGCAGATTTTCTGGGCAGAGAGAAGAACTCTGAGAAGAACTGAGAGGTGGGAGATTTACCCACAGAATGTGAGTTAGACAGATAGACCAGAGTGGAGCAGAGGCGTAGACCTGGCCATGTGGCAGGATGTAGGCCAGGATTAGTCCAGATATAGTAGTTGGGAGACTACTCAAGCCTAAGATTTAAAGTATTAAAAAGACCCTGTGCCACTATTTATATCCCTGGATGGTTTAAGAAAGCCCCGTGATAGGTTTAGGAGTCTAGAACCTTTCTGCTCAGGAGCAGAGGAAATGGACATTATAATGACAGGTCTCAGCCCACACTCCCCTAGGTTTACTAACCTCATGCTATGGTGGCCTTCACTGGACCAAATAGTCACAGAATCCTACCTACTCTCCACTTACTACAGAGATAGAGGGGTGGTCTGGAGAGAACAAAACCCAGGAATTTAGCTCAGTGCTCTGAGAGATAGCATTCTCTCTCCTTTGGGAGGGAAAAGAGAACTGTGGGATCTTAGTGGCAGTTGGCAGCCATTTTGTGATCATGAGGGAAGCTGCTGTGTAAACAGCATGTCTCAGAGGTGGTACCGCAGAGGAGATCACAGGGAATGGAACCAGGTGTTCTGAACAGATGGGACTGTAGTCTCCTGTATTCAGGCCAATTTGAGTAGGCTTTCCGAATTCTCGAACTGAGTACTTTCTGATCCACAAGGCCAGGACAAGTCCGTTTCTGAGGATTACCTTAGTTCTAGAAGCCTCTATTCAACCTGATGATCTATAACCTGGGGCCAAAGTCACCAAGGGGCTACCTAGCCCCTGGTCACAGATGCCATATTAGTCACTTGGCTATGACAAAACACTTGACAAGAAGTCAAGATTTTCTTTGGTTTATGATTTAAGAGGTCATTGCCGTCCATTATGGGGATGGAAGGCACGGCAGGGGCCAGTTAGAATCCCACAGTGACCTACCTCTTCCTCTGTTAGATTCTGCCTTGTAAATGTTTACAACCTTCCCTCTAGCACCACCATCTGGGGACCAAGTGTTAGAACACATGAGCCTGTGGGGGACAGCTCTCTCAAAGGATCTGTAGAAACCTTTCTCTACCAAGTTCCAGGAACCGTTCATTGGCTCTTGCCTGTGGCTAGGAGGGCCCACCAGATTCTATTTCTTGGACTCAAGGACTCTTCCTCTGCTTAGAGACCCAGGCTGCCTGCCCAGAGTCTGAGAGCTGACCAGGCACCTGCTTCATTTCGTTCTGACAGTCCTTTAAGAGCACAGGGGTGGGGGTGGGGGCTTTGCATTGTCAGATACTTTGGACTAGAGACTAAATCTTCCCTGTGGTTAAGGGTTGCAGGTAGTCTCAATCCGGAAGCATCTGACTTGAAGATTTAGGTTTGCTTTTTGTTTCCAAATGATCTGTAGACCGGCAAGTACTAGGGCCCCAAGAAAGCACTCTGTTTCTGAACTGTATTCTTGCCTCCCCAAGTCAATTATGGAAAAGCCACAGAGCTCACTCTGATTCTTATGATTGCGCAGTTCCTAAGCCCCGTGCACCAGGGGAAGCCAAACAAATATGCTTCTGTTTTACAAATCCTTAGACATTTCCACAAAGGCTCCCTTAACCGTCTCTGACAGTAAGAGAATTAATAGACGAAGCTGACAGTGTGTAAAATGACTGTGTGTCGGGAGGTCTCTGAGGATAACATCATGTCTTCACTAGAAATGACTGGTGTGATGGGGAGTCTAGCAGTGTGGGAGATGGATGGGTGGAAAACCCGCCATGGGTTAAATGCCGTCATTATGGTTCTTTCGATCAGGAAATAGCCGTGGAGGACCTGCTTCCTGTGGAACGCTGGCTAGGTATCCAGGAATGCGGGTCAGTGGCGGCCGATGTTACAGTTCTTTGACCTTGAAGAGCTGCCTACTCAAGGCAGGGAGAGAAGGGGCACACACTCGAAGGTGTTCCGTGTTCTAAGAAGCGTGGAAGGAGGAAAGGATAGTTGGAAACCTGGGCTTTCTCAGGGGAAAAGGACTTGAATCAGACTTCAAAGGAAATGAACAAATCATTATTTGGAATGAAATTATGTATTATTGAATGAGCCTTGAAGCAGCCGTTCATTGGCCAGGGCTTGGGAGATTTTATTTACTGAGAATGTTGAAATAAAATTTATTATAACAAGAATTGGCCTGGCCTGTATTTGTCCTATATTTAAAACATGTAATTTTTCACAGTAACAGCGGAGAACATGAAATTTAAATGTGGGCTTCTTTATGGAGTCTCGGAAATGGACTTCCTGGATGGAATTGCTGTATTGACTGTGTTGGGTTTGCAGGTGATTGAGCAAATAGTATTTTCTATTTGATCTTATTATATTTTAATCACATGGCAAGAAATGTCAGAATTGTACAAAATGAGAAACTTCACAAGCTCGTATTTCACGACGCAGCCGATTTGTAGAGAGCTCTGGAAGGGACCTCGCTTGCATTGATTTGCTGTGGTGATCAATTGTGGCTTAGTGCTAATGGGATGGTATGGGACCAGCTTCCTCCATGCTGAGCCTGAAGGTCACCTCTCCACAGTCCCGTCTGGAGCCCGCCACACTGCTCTGTTTTATGCTGTGGCTTGAGTCTGAAGGTCGCTGGGTGAAATACCACCTACCTCTGGCTTGCTAACATATCAAACCATCATGGCCGAACAAATATTGCCCTTGGGCCAAGTCATATATCGAGATACCCATTTTCTTTCTTTCTTTCTTTCTTTTCTTTCTTTCTTTCTTTCTTTCTTTCTTTCTTTCTTTCTTTCTTTTTTTTTTTTTAACTCTCTCTAGGTTTTTCCCTCTCTGTCTTCTTCCCAATCTAGCAGTCAGCAGGCTCAGGGCCTTGTTGCCTCAGTGAGACATCAGGGCCAGGCTACAGTAAGCCCTTGCCTGAGACAAAAGGCACAGAATTCCCCCTATCACCCTTAGAGATCCCACTGTCTGAGAACCTGAAGGGAGGTGGCAAACCCCAGGGACAGTGTTATCACTAGAAATGGGGCTGTAGCTTCGGGATATCATGTCTCTGTGATGGTGTGGAGACAGGCAGAGAGGCCACAAGGATGTCACTGGCCCATGAGAAGTTCCCGAAAGAGAGAGATTCTCCCCATTTCATACAGTTCTGTTGAGATGGGGGTGGGGAGTGGGGGGTGAGGGGGATCATTGTGGCAGGAACTTGTCCTCATAGGGGAATTCCCACAAGCATGAGCCAGGAATCCTGAACTGCTAGCTGTTGTGCTCTGCGATGACCCTTTGACCAGGTCTGGACTTTCCTACATCCTTATTCGAGTGACCCTGATTTGCACCGTAGAGTTTGCTAAACTAGAAATCACACAATACAGTGGCTCATACAAAACCTCCTAGAACTGTAGGTTTGCCAACCTGGACCGCCCTCCTTTGAAGGAAAGGGCACACAATGAAACTCATCTCAATTGAGCAAATACTTCTCCTCACTCTTCTGTACGGTCCAGAAAATTACCTATAGTAGCCATGTTTGCAGGTTTGAGTGGGGGTGAGTTTATTACATATATAGCAAGCCTAAGTGTAAGAGTAAATAGCAAGTAATGTGTGGCTAGATAGAAGGTAAAACATCATCAAGGAGAGACTCGGAACACTTAGCAGAGGCTGACTGGGAAGCCCTTTTAGGAAGACATTTGGAGTCTCCAGTAGGGAGAGTCCCAGGGAGAGTGTCCTCTTGGGAGAGGCTTTCAAGTAAAAGAACAGGTGACAGCAGAAAAGTGACATCATTGAATCAGAGGCTTGTAGATGTCCATCAGAAGCTGACTGGGGAAGCTGAGGCCGTTGGCTAGGGTTCTCAGTAGAGCCTTCTCTCCATGGCTGACCTCCCACGCTGAACTTGCAGCTCCTCTCTCCCACTGCAGACGCTTTTCTCTCTTAGGACAAGCAGTAGTGACTCCTATTGGACAAGGCTGACTCTCCTTTCTCAAGGACATGGTTCCCAAGACTCTTGGGTCTGTTTTGCTCGTTTCTTTCCTTCCTGTTACAGAACTGGGGGTGCTAGCCCATTCAGATTAGGGGCCTTGGAAGACCCTTGACATAAACGCGCTTGGGTCTGAGGTATGGGGATCACCACACATCCAGAACCAGCTTCTCTGTGAGCTCAAACAGCACATGGCATCGTACCAATATTAGGTGCCTAGCACCTGTTCTCAACCTTCCTAAAGCTGCAGCCCTTTAATACGGTTCCTCATGTTGTGGTCATTCCCCCAGCCATAAAATTCT
This sequence comes from Rattus rattus, assembly GCF_011064425.1. Lineage (NCBI taxonomy): Eukaryota > Metazoa > Chordata > Mammalia > Rodentia > Muridae > Rattus > Rattus rattus. The sequence goes on from NC_046162.1 coordinate 35,107,187, forward strand.
CATTGCTACTTCATAGCTTTAGTTCTGCTACATGTTGTGAATTGTAATGTAAAATCTGGTATGCAGGATATCTGATATATAACCCTCAACCCATGGGCTAAACCTCTACTCTAGGTGCTACTTGAGTGATTGTCCAGCCTGTTTTTCTCTTTCAGGGTACTTAAGAAACTATTTTTCCTGTTCTACTCCAACATACGAATTCATCCACTACCCTTCAGTCCTCGTTACCACAATGTCTGGATGCCCAGTCTTCTGCAGGAATGATCTAGAACCCCTTTACAGTGGTGATTCTGCAGCTTCCGTTCCAAGTCATCTTGGTGTTTACGGTCTTAGCTGAAGCACTCGCTTCCTTCTGTAGAATCATCTCTAACAGGGCTGCTGTTCTTTGTAGCCTGTCCCTGCCAGCCCCATGCAGTCTCCAGGGCACCTGCTCTTTTTGTCTGCTCCAATTTTCTGTAAGATTCAGGGCAGCTGTGGCTCAGCCTACCTCATGCTTTCTGTAGCTAGACACCCAGTACTGGGTTTTCTATTGTCCTTTAAAAGAGGTGTGTGTGTGTGTGTGTGTGTGTGTGTGTGTGTGTGTGTGTGTGTGTGTGTGTGTGTGTGTGTGTCTGAATGTGTGATGTCTGTGGAGACCAGGGGACCTCTGATCTCCTGGAGCTGATGTTACAGGTGGATATGAGTCACCTGTGTGGGTGTTGAGAACCCACGTACTCTACAAGAGCAGAAATTGTTTTAACCACTGAGCCCCTTCTCCAGCCTTTAAAGCAAGAGAGGCATGATGGGAAACAAACATTTTATCTGCCAAAGAATGCATCATCTACTAAAGGAATGTCTAACCCAGTCGCTTACCTGGTGTCCAGGATGATGAAGTTGAACTGTGTTCTCCTCACCCCCAGTTTAATATATCCTGTTGAAGCACTGGAGTTTGTTCAGCACACTGGGTACCTTGAGAATGATGGGAGCAGATTATATTGTAAATTTAAAGAAATGTTCATGGTGTGGTATTTCACGGTGTGGTATTTCATCAGTGTTCATGGTGCGGTATTTGTATATATCATATTATTAGGCCCTATTGTCGAGCTTTAAGTTATTAACAAATACTCTCTCTCCTCCCTCATCCCTCTCTAGGTGACCTGAGCTAGATCCTGCTCTTCCCAAAGTTTGGGGACTCAGAACTGTGTGAAGTAATGTGCTTGGTGTTTAAAGTTCTGAACTTGGGGTGAGCCGTCATACAGCCACAGATGATGATACCATGTCTGTCTTTTCTTAATGATGGTAAGGGTTTTGTATTGGCTAAGAATATCAGTTATGTGTAGACACATGAATATCCCTTGGAATTTTTAATGACTCTACATAGAATTATATTATCATTTAGGGCTGAAGTGGCATCTTTACTTGTATTGTTTCTTATTGTCAGGAATACGGATTTGAATCTTTTTTTATACACTCTGTGTGTAGAAACTCATTTGTCTAAGCTCTTAGGCATTTTATCTTCTTTATACACACAAGCACACATATGTGACATATGACATATATATATGCGCTATGATATAGGATATATGTTATGATATATGATATAACATATAACATATAATTAATATGTATTATATAATATATATGAATTATATTTATCTGTATTTATATATTGTCTTGGGGCTGAGGAGATGTCTCAGTTGCTACTGAGTACAAAGACCTGCATTTGACCCCCAGAACCATGAAGAATGAGGACAATAACTGCATTCGCAGTGGGGGTTTCAGGATGGAATCAGATATCTGTGCAGATGTGTGCAGGGTACAGTTCAGACTCTGTCTGTGGTCAGCATATTTACTGATATTGTTTTTATTGTTCTTCAAAGGATATAAAACCAAATACGACACTGACTAAAACTTACTCAGAGAGACCAAAGACACAGAGGAACCAAACTGTACGTTAGGAGAGTGTGCACCCAGTATACACACTGTCTCATGGGTCTCCAGGCTGACCTTGTGTCATAGCAACAGGTCCTTCAGATTTGGAATCCTTTCTGGCTGTTTATACCCTCAGCTTTCTTTTTTTTTTCCTGCATGTGTGTAATGTTTCTGCAGCTTGACTTCAACCTTCGGATTTGTGTGGAAGAAATGTCATTGATGCCACCCAGAGCCAGCTCTCCTCCCTAGCTCAGGCAGCCGATCTTGCTGGTTGGCGTTCCCAGCTTGTCTGCTTGTCTTTCCGGTCTTTCCATGTAGTTGCTGAAAGTCAGCTCCAGCCATTCCTCCCTTTGTTGGTTGGCATGAGAAGTGTCTCCCACCGGTTCATGTATCTGACACTTGGCCCCCAGTTTGCAGTGCCATTTGCAGGAGCAGTGAGTGATAGGACTTCTAAGAGATAGAACTTCCCTCGCCGTGGGAAGGATATCACTGGGTGGGAACTTTGAGGGTTTATAGCCTCACCCCACTTCTAGTTCACTGTCCACTTCCTGTGTGAATGGGTGAAGGTGTGGTCTCTTTGCTTTCTGCATTGGCTGCCTGCTACTGTGCCTGTAAGCTCATAGCGGAAAGGTTTCCAGGCAGTCAGGAGCCAAGGATTACCACAAGTCACATGGCACAACAAGAGATTTATTGGGAGGGGAAACACACACACACACACACACACACACACACACACACACACACACCACACATACCACACACACACACATACTACACACCACACACACACACACACACACACACACACACACACACAGGAGGGCAGCTGCTTCTGCATAGCAGAGAAATGGGCAGAACACAGGGTTTATATTGGGTTTCTTGGGTGGCAGAGATTTCCAGGGTTGGAAGGGATTGGAAGGGATTGGGAGGGATTGGGAGGGATTGGGAGGGATTAGAAGGATTATGTGGCCTGATTTTTAGACAAACTCAGGGATTGCTGGGATTTTTTTCTCTTGTAGGGCAAGGCCTGGCTACGTTCCCATCTTGGGGCTAGGAATGGCCATTACAGCCATAGAAAATGGCCCTTAGGGAAGTCTAGGGGCTGGACCTAACTGCTGGAGCTCCTTGCATTGGAACTTGGCCACTTGTGTGCCTTGAAAATTTATAAAGTTTGCAAAGTTTACAAGGGAGCCTGGGGCAGGGAAAACTTTCACTGGAATTGACCTGCATAGCCAACAATACCCCTCCTCTCCATTATGGACTCTCCCTCTGAAACCATAACCCCCCCCCAGCAAGCAAGCAAATAAACAAACAAACCATTGTCCAGTTGCGTCAGGTCATAGGACTTTATCACAGTAACAGAAAAGTCACTAATACATCATCCTTCGTCCCTGAGTGCTGAGTGCTCCCCAAAGGTGACATCGCTGGGCTTCATCAACTCAGCAAATCCTTGTAATGTAACGTCAGACCTTTTCTGTTTTCTCAGAGTGTAGCTAAGTACAGGGAGCCTAGAAGAGAATTGTAGCAGGGGTTAGGTCTGCTAGTCCTTACTGAGACGGGTTATTTGAGTGTAAGAAATGCACTGGATTTTGAGGACTTAATACAGGAGAAATGGAAATGTCTCATAATACACACTTATGCTGAGCTTATTGAAATGATGACATCTTTACATGCAGAGTTAAATAAAGTGATCCATCAAGCCCAGCCTGTCCAGCTCTCTCCCTTGGCTGGGCTGTTAGGGATCACTGGGAACTACATTAGATTCCCCTGTGTCCCGTGTGTGTGTTTCCCCTGGGCCGCCAGCAGCAGAGTGGATGCTTCTCAGTGGATTCAGGACCAGCTAAGGATATTTAAGGCTTGTGCTTCGTCCACTGAGTTTCTGTTGAGAGGAGTGAGTCCTAGACTAAGTGTAGCACCACTGGGTAAGACAGTGTCCTCCCCCAAGCCCCATAGGAAGGGGGAGGGAGCTAGAGCTAAATGACTCCCACTCCCACTGTAGAGATAAACATGGATCTATTGTAAGATTCTGTCTCAGGGAGTTGAAGGGCTGAATAACAGAGAAACCCTTGAAGATGTCCCTGTTCCAATCCCCAGCCTCTGTGATCATGTCACCTTACACGGCAAGGGGACTTCGCAGATGGGATTGAGTTCATGGTCTTGAGATGAAGGGGAGGGAGTCAGCTATCACAAATGCCTGGGGAGGCTGAGAGGGTCACAAGGACCCTTCTCAGAGGGAAGAAGCATCTGTAGTGATCTGTAGTGATGGAGGAATAGGGACCAGCGATAGACAGGTAAGTGGATTGATTCATTATTGTTGTTGAAGGTAGAGGGTGGGGCCAGGAGCTACGGAAGCCGACTTTAGAAGCTGGAAGAAGCAAGGAGCTGGTCTTCCTCAGCTGAGACTTTCCTTCCCACTGCCTCAGAAGGCTCACTCTGTATCTGGTCTCTGATTGTTGAGATGATAGATTGGTTGTCTAAACCACAAAAGTGTGTGGTAATCTGATGAAAGCATAACAGAAACGTGTGTTGGCAGAGTGGAACTGACTCTGGACCTTAAAGATGAGCTCCTGAAAATTTGGTGGCTGACTGTGTGTGTGTGTGTGTGTGTGTGTGTGTGTGTGTGTGTGTGTGTGTGTGTGTGTGTGTGTGTGTGTGTCTGGGGGTCTGAGTGGGGGGCGTTGCATATTTCTGTCATGTCTGGAGGTGCTCACCTGCTCTTGTGTCTCATTCCTCTCTCATGTAAATGTAGTCTCTCAGGAAGGCCGGGCGGCAGCAGCTTCCCTGTTCCCATTGGATGACTGGCCAGTAGTGGTATGAGCTTAAACCCTTATGGGGGCAGAATGTGCACTGCTCTTGGAAGGGACTGAAGTTTGGATTCTAGCACCCATGCCAGGTGACTCACATCTACCTGTAACTCCAGCCTCAGGGGATCTAGTGAGCTCTTCCGGCCATCACTGCCATCCGCACTCATGTGTACATACTCCACTTCGACAAACACACAAATGCCCACACACAGAGACAGAAACACTCACACCCACACACACACACACACACACACACACACACACACACACACACACACACACACTCGTGCACATGCACATGTACACAATTAAAACTAGAATCTTAGCTAGGTGGGCAGCGCATGCCTTTAGTTCTAGCACTTGGGAAGCAGAGACAGGCAGATCTGTGAGCTTGAGGCCAGCCTCATCTACATAGCATCTACTATGTAGAGAGATCCAATCTCATGAATGAGATGAATAATAATAAAAAATCTTAAAAAAAAAATCTTATTAGCAGCCTGGTCTAGAGGCAAAGGTTTGTGATTTATCTACTGGCAAGGCTGAAGCAGAAGCATTCTAAGTTCAAGACTAGCCCAGGCTATAGAGTGAGTTCAAGGCCAGTCTGGGCAACTTAGTAAAATCTGGTCTGAAAATAAATAGTTAAAGTAAGCTTGGGGATGTAGATTAGGGTAGAGCACTTGTCTATTGTGTGCAAGTTCCAGCCCCCAACACCGCAATCAAAACAAAAATGTAACTCCTCATCTGACTAGCTTATGTACTCTACAGTATCGATACTTGGCATATTATATCCATGGCTGGAGGTTATACTGAACACACCAGATCTTGTCTGGGGTATGGACAAGCCAAGGAGGACCTTTGGGGTTATGACTTAAGCACTAGCCTCCCCATCCAACTGAGTAGCGTGTGTGATAGGGAAGTTGAAATTTATCCAAGACACTAGGGATGCTCTCCCTACTTCTTCCTGGCCTCTCTCTCCCTCTGTCCCTACATGGAAGGCAATAATACTATCTATTTTTAAAGATCTAGGCAGATGGTAACTGTGACAGGTGAGCTGGAGGGAGAGCCAAACAAGAGAGGTTGGCATATTCACCTGGGCAGGAGGTGACTAGTACCTCAACCAGAATGAGGACGGCCAGGGAAGCGTCTGAAGTAGAGTGGTTAGGATCCTGCTGAGTCTGAGGTGTGGTAGCTATGGCCTAGAGCTAGCTCTGCTTCTGCATTCAGGACTCTTCTCCCAGCTTTGGTTTCTTATCCTTTCAGAAGGCAAGGAGGATGGGCACAGATGGTGGGATTGGAGTTTCCGTTGGTTTGGTTTGGCATCATAGAGGTCATTGGTGACCTTGACAGGAGGGGCTTTTGGGAGGGCAAAGGTTGGATGGAAGGGAGGTGAAACCCGGAAAATCTTGAGAAGGAGGTTGGAAGTCAGGAGGAGTGGGTTGTGTGAAAGCCTGCTGGCCGAGGATGGCGCTATGTGAAGGACCAGGGGCTTCAAGTCTTCCATTTTAAATGAGGGTGAGGAAGAACGGATGGAGGACGAATGGTACCCATGGTGGGGGGTGGGCAATGCTAAAAACATGGGTGGTGTCCATCTTGCATGGTAGGCTCTAAGAGCAGAATCAAGCAGGTCTTGTTTGTGTGTGCCCTAGGTCCACCAGGTCAAGGATACTAACCCTAGTGGTCACTGGGCATCATGTACAGAGGTGCTTAGGCCTTGGCCTCTCCAACTTGGTGCCTGTGAAGGTAAGGTTAGAAGCAGCAAGTCTCATTAATCCCATGTAACTTCTTGATCAGTTTCTTATCCCATCTAGTAAATTTATTTCCAATGCTTTTTTTATTCTACTGAAACGATTCTGAAGAAGTTAATTCCACGTGCTGTAAATTGCACAGAGAGGATTTAATATGTCAATCAAATTGTATCCATTATAACTTCTGCCATTGTTAGCTTTCTTCTGTGACCATTGTTTCTGTCAAATCCAATTTTCCTGGACAAATATTTGCAGATTGAAATTTTATCAAGACAGTTTGATCTCTCTGTGTTGCTCTCATTCTTGCCAGATTTATATATGTATCTTAGATTGGTCAGTGTGAATTTTTAACTATTATCAGCTCTATTTTGAGGATATTATTTCTTCTAATCAGAACCGTTATGGCTAGGATAACATATGATAATGTATTTATTTCCTCACTGACTCATTATAAAATTACGAGGTTCCACTTGGCTCTGCTGACCAGGATTGGCTGATTGAATTGTAAATCTAGTCTTCTGACCTGCTTCTGAGTCTTCTACGTGCTTTGTACAAATTGTCTCTTCCGTTGGCATCATTGGTTAGGATTCTCTCAGGGTCAACATGTAGCAGAAGGACTCCCTGTCTGGCTCTCCAGCTGACCCAATGGCTGCGCCTCTAACTTGGGCTCTGTTACTCCATTTCTCTTATCCCTACATTAGTTAGTTTCCTCGTTACTGTAGCAAAAATACACCAGCAACAGCAGTTTAAGAAAGGAAGTGTTCATTTTGCCTCACAGCTTGAAGCACCTCCATCATGGCTGCAGAGGCATCAATCAGTGGCCTGGGGGCAGAGGTCACATTGTATCAACATTGAGGAAAGAGAGCGAGATGGATGCAGGTGCTCAGCTTGGTTGCCCATTTCATCCCTCAGAGACCCCAGCCTGTGGCATCAGGCCTCCCACATTCAGCATGGGTCTTCCCTCCAAGATGGACCCTTCTCAACACGCTGCCATAGTCTCACCCAGGGGTGTGTTTCTATGGTGACGCCAAAGGCAATCGAGTTGATGATGAAGATTAACTGTCATGTCCCTTTTCATTGCGATGGGAGCCACGCAATGGGAGCTTAGAGAAGTTAAGGGGACAGAACCAGAATCTGAACTCAGGTTTATCCAGGATCAAACAGTCACTTGGTGGCACAGTTAGTTGGACCACTTGTTACACCATCCCAGCCGCCAAGGAGATGGCCTCCTGACTTAACCTAATGGCCTGGACATTTGACCATCCCACAGGGCGGCCAGTTAGATTCAGAAGCCAACCACGGTGAGTCTCCTGAGACAGAGGCCCCAGGATTCTAATCTTGTTTATTTAAGGGAAGTCGGAAGAAAATGTCTAAGAAATGCAGTCTCATCAGCCGGTTGCCAGGCCCACGCCTGTGGATCTAGGCGGGGGTCTCATTTCTGTCTAAGAAGGCCCTGAGTGGGCACTCCAGACAGCTTGAGCCTTGTGCTAGGATGCTGAGCAGAGAGCAGATGAGAAGGCTGCTCCACCGATCTGCGGTCCAGGTAGCCTGCCTCCACAGTCTCCGAACTGTGAACTCAGTTACTTAGAATCTGCTGCGAACCAGGCTGTCCAGTCCCGGAAGCCTGGCTGGAGAGATGAGAAAGCAAAGAAACGTGAGACATGTGCAGAAAGCTGGAACCAGGTGGGCTGTGCTTGCTGATGGAGTTGCACCAGCAGCAGCCTGGGAACTCGGTGCATTTATTCTATACCGCATGGAGGGTAAGGAGGCAGGCTTATTGTCTGCAACTGAACAAGCGAAATTAGCTGATCACAGTGAGGTCTCTGCAGGGGAGCAGTCTCAGCTTGCAGTCGTCTGGGAGGAGGAAGCCTTACAGGTCACTGGTCACAAACACTTGCACCAGGCGAAAGCTTTGCCACCCCTCGGCCTCACCTGGGGAAGGTTTTGCTGTCCTTCTGAGGCACTGGAGTCCTTAACATGGCTGTGCTCGTGTCAACAATACACGTTCGCACAGGATGTCATCTGCTTTCCACGAGAGTTTCCAGAGGAGCCGCACCTGCATTCAATGTTCCCCAAGGCAGTCTGATTGATTAGAAGCTCAAGGATTGTGGAGACTTGGAAAGCAACACGTCCAGAGCCAAAATGTCTTCAGCACTATAAATACCCACTTATTGCCCACTCCATATTTGCCTTAACATCTTTGTGGTCGTCAGATAAATTCTCTTGGAATGTACAAGCAGACCAGCACAGACCCCAAAAGCTAAGAGTGTCAAGGCTCCCAAGAGAGACTTCCCTGCTTCGCTGTGACCCACTGTTCAATGTCTCCACCATAGATGTATTTAAAGATTTTATTTAAAATCTTTAAAGCAAGCACGTACACACACACACACACACACACACACACACACACACACACTCATACGCACGCACGTACACACATGCACATAAAGCCCATTACTCATAGAGGCCAGAAGAGGGCATTGGTGCCTCTGGAGCTAGAGTCACGTGCAGTAGTGACCGGATCAAAGTGGATGAGCTGGCTAGAATGGATGCTAGCGACTGAAATTTGGTCCTCTGCAAGAGCAGTATCTACTCTCAACCACTGAGCCATCTCTCCAGCCCTGTTACTGTCATTTTATTTAAAAAGTATCTTGATTTATGACTTTTGCCTGTTACTATAGAAACCTCATGAAGCTGTTACCATGTTAGAACATAATATTCAGGGTAAATCTAAATCCGTGTTCCAGAATAAGCTATCTGTTGCTGCCTTTGAGGTCAGAGCTGTGGATTTGGTGTGGACATTTCTGGTACTGAAATGATCCCCCAGGGAGGCCTGTTCTATGTCCTGTTAAAACACACATATTTTTCTTGGTTCTGTGTAGGACCCTGGCTTAGCCTGGTGCGGTTTTCCATTATGACAACCGTCCTAGTTCAAGTATAATTCTGGGAGAGCTTGACAGAGTTCCTGTCTCTCTTTCTCTTCATCGAAAGAGTGCCCACCTCTTCACAAAGCCAGGGAGACTGGGCTTAGATCAGGATACCATCGACACACAGGTGACCTAATTGGGACAGAAACTGCGGCTGGACCACAGCCTATTGTGTCTCTTTTCCATGTTCCATTCTGGGAACATCTGTGGACACTGAGTGCAGACACTCAGACCCCCATCACCCTCCCCCAGCCCCACAAGCTCCTCCGTAGTGACAGATCATCACCGTCGCGTAGACATTAGAGGAAGCTCCCTGACTCTCTACCTCAGTTACCTCCCACTTACTCTAGAGAAGAAAATGTATCATGAGTGGAGGCATCATGGGCAGTGGTCATGAGAAAGCCACAGTGCCAGCAAGCAGAGCTTCTTTCTGGTGCCCATGGTCTGGCTGGGCCCTCAGAGGTGCTGGGCTCATGGGGTGGGTGTGCTCCTTGGAGCTAGAGAGATAACTGTTTGGTTTGACAGCTGTCACTAAAATAGGGCAGGGTCCTCTCTGCCAGTCTGTGCTTTACTTCCCTTTGCAACCCTCTGTTGGCCCAGCATCTCAGGTGACAGCCATCTCAGGAGTGTGCCTGAGAGGAGACGACTTGCACAGTGACCGCTAGGGCTTGGCAGCCCTTTGCCACCTCCGGAGACTCCAGCCTCCATTAGCAGCAGCGACGCGGGAGAAAGTCTGCTGTCACTGACCTGCCTCCCATCCCTTCTTTTGTTTGATTCCATTAGCGAGCGACACCGCCGCACTGGGAAGGTGAAGATCCCCAAGCCCACACTCCACCCTCAATGGCTTTCAGAGGAAACAGGTGGTCGGTGGACGTCTCAAAGATAGCTTTGGGCAGAGGAAGGAAAAATGGCTGTTACGTCCCCTGAAAGCATTTTGCAAAAGGACTATTTATCCTGGGTATAGTCTATTTTGTCCGACACCTCTCAGAGAGTCAATAATTCCAGTTTGTTTATGATTATCCTTGCTCCCTCCCCCTCCATCTGCCCGGAGTTTGTGCTTCTTGCTGTAGCCGCCCCGGTGAATGAGGGAGCATCTGTCTCTCTGATGACTGGCTGTGGCAATCTCGGCTGCTCAATATGGCTAGACGAAGCCAGCATTTAATTCCCACTCGATGGGGTACTCCAAAGCCAGAGTTGACAACTGTTCCATTGAATACTAGTATTTTACAATTTCCTCGGATAATGATAGGAAACGCTTCTTACTCCTGGGGGAATATACTTACAGCATGGGAAGTTGGTAACTAGGCCATGAGAATGACAAATGCTCTTGCAATATGCCGAGAGGCTCCCACTCTGATGAATGGGCACTGCCTTCTGGGAGATGGAGTTCTTCCAGAGTGTCTTGTTCGTAGTCTGAAGAGCCTGCAGGAGTGTTAGTGAGGAGCAAATAAGGACTGTGCCCGACTTCCTGAGGTCTGAGAGCTTTGGGTAAGGACTACTAGGGCAAACATCATTGACAGGGAGAAGCTCCCAGGAAAGGAGGGCCCGGAGTGCAGGTGGGCAGCTAGGTCCACTGGATAGAAGTTCGTGTAGAGACGCTGGGCCCACCCAGCAGGGTATGAAGGTTGAGAGCTGTGAGAACAGAAAAGGTGAAGACAACTGAATATTTTCTGAACCGAAAGTGTAGCAGGGTGCGTAGGGGGAGGGGTCACTCGGTTTTCAATTGGCAGGAAAGAGGCTGTAATGGTTAATATTGTCAACCAGACAGGATCCAGAGCCACCGAGGAGCAAGCTTCTCGGCACGTCTCTGAGGGAGTTTTTAGGTCAGGGAAGTTGAAGAGGGAAGACCCTTCCTAAAGGTGAGTGGCTCCATTTTGTGGGCCAAGGTCCTGGGGCTGAATATAAAAGTCAGCGGAGCACCAGCGTCCATCTCTCTCCGCTCCCTGACTGGGGGTGCACCGCAACCAGCTGCCTCAACTCCTGCTGCCGTGACTCCCGTGCCTCTGTGAACCACCCCCTCTGACCAGGAACCAGAACAAACCCCTCTTTCCTTAAGTCGCTTTTGTCCGGTATTTTGTCCCAGCTACACGAACAGCAACTGAAGGAAGGAAGGGCTGGGGCATTCTAACTTTGTCTTAGATAACGTCTTATGTGCTGCGAGGTAAGTGCAGGGGCTGAGCACAGAGGGGTCATAGAGGCAAGGGTTAACAGATGTGGACACTGTTGTGGGCTGGGCACTGGTCCAATGCTTAGGGGTGTTTAACAGAAGAATCCCAAGGGTTGATTTCTATGATAGGATCTTGGAGTAGCACAGCTCCTTAGAACGTTCTAGAAGTGACGTTCTTGTTCCCATTTTAGGCCTCTGTTTACCCTTAAGTGTCTCCCTTATCTGGAACCATGACCTCAGCCTGGGATCCAGAGAGGCACATCTACCCTCACCCATAATGCTGTTCCTGCTTGAACCAGCCTTGACTGGTCCCTTCTAGGTCTGCACATGAAGACCCGGACTCTGAGGGATGTTGAGGCTGGAGACAGGGCAGGCTCTTTGGCTTGTACAGCAGGAGGTGTCCCCAGAGACCAGGCTGGGAGGAAATGGATACAGAAAGTGTGCCACAATTCTCCCTCCGCCCCTGGCTTTAATTCCCCACTGTAGGATTAATTGGTGGAGCAAGCATCTGCCCTGGATTTTGTAGGTAATTAGTAGGTCAGACACCTACCAAAATGATGATTATAGGGGTCCCTCTGAGCTCTGTACATTCCCAGAGTTTTTCCTCTCCACGTGGCTGGGATCAAAATATGATTTTATTGCCTTTCACTCCCATTACCCCATAAAACAAGAACAACAAATGTCTCAGTAGTCAGCCACACTGTGGAGGAGCGAACTCCTACAGATGTGAATTGGGAACCCCCAGGGAAGAAGGGGATTCAGAGCCCTGTTTCCTTCTGCAGAACATACTTAAGAAAGAAATAGATTAAATACATTTTGTCATGAGATTTTCCACAGGGTCCTCTGAGTTCTAATAGCACCAGGCTTAAGTTGCGTTTTGTGCCCTGAACTTCCCCAAGACACTTCTAAGGCTCAGATTGACACAGCGATGGTCCTGGGTGTTTGATATCGCATCCTGGTTACTGCCTGAGGAGGGTGTCAGAGACTGTGGAAGGGCAGGGCTGGGGTTTCTGCCCCAGTTTTAGATGGCCTGGCTGTGCCATGATACTGAATTTGCCTCTGTGTCAGAAGAAATGCTCTGGGGACTGATTCTGCCGTTCCTAGTCCAAAGCACAAGGCCTTTTTATTACCCTCCATCCAACTCCCTCCGGTATGCACAGCAAATCCCTTATTTAGCAATGGAAACTTCCTTTTGCCAGCTAAACCTAAATTCTTCCCACCCTCCTCTCAGGAGTGGGAAGTAGCTGGCTGAAAGCAGGGCTTGTGAATTCGAAACCTCAAAACTCACCTGTCCACCGGCCACTGAGCCTACATTTCTAAAAAGCATGCTCAGGAGTCCCTCTCCTGGACAACCTAGGGCCCAGAGGTGATTCGAGGCTAGGGTGGTGACAGAGATCGTCACCGAGTCCGTTTCTCCGTGCCTCCAACGTGCTAACAGAAATGAAAAGAAAGCCAACCTAGATCCATTCTGTAAGCATCAGCTCTTATTAGAGCTGATTATATAATCCATCTCGATTTACAGACTCTCTTTAGCTGTTTCTTTAATTGGTGGTAATAGGTCTTGAGAGTCTTGTGCTGGATTCGTGCATCGGGCTGGGGTTGGCAGGAGAGGCAATTTATTGTCAGCACAAACCTTGGAGGATCTCTGGTCTCTGCACACTGAAAGGTTGGTGTTAACAGTTGCTGGTTTGTGTTACCGGATTTGTCATCAGGATCAGCTGGCGTTTCAGTAAAGAATCTCTAAGTTTCCAGGTGCCACAGATTGGACAGAAGCCTTGGGTTAGGACTCTCTGGTGGTGGTCCTTTAGCTCCCTTGGCCTGCCAAAGCTATGGAGAAAGTTGGAAAGGGTTTTATTTCGTGATAGGATCATTTAGATGTTAAACTTAGTGCATTGGTTGGCTGAAGTATGTGAAGGTGATAGGAGTTGTCTGTCCTCCGTGCCTCAACTCCCGGGGTGGTGGTGAAGCAGGTCCCAGTTCCTAAAGGTTCCTTTAGTAGAACAACATGAACAAGGGAGGAGCCACTGTGACATGGGCTCTAGGACTGAGAGCTCTAGGCTCAGAGCTCAGTGCATTTCCACAGTGCCCCTAGTGGAGAGGAGGTGTTAATACAGCATTTCCTTTATCCTCTCCGGAAGGGGTGGGGACTTCTCTCCCTTGTTTTGTTTCTCAGGGTTAGATTAAGCAATTTGGCAGTTGGCAGTGATCCACTGTTATTTTGGTTTTGCTCTTTTATTGCCTAAATGTCTATGTGTTTCTTTTTGACTTTTATTTTTTTAGATTTATTTATTTATTTATTTAATGTATGTGAGTACACTGTCACTGTCTTCAGGCACACCAGAAGAGGGCATCGGATCCCATTACAGATGGTTGTGAGCCACCATGTGGTTGCTGGGAATTGAACTCAGGACCTCTGGAAGAGCAGTTGGTGCTCTTAACCGCTGAGCCATCTCCCCAGTTCCTCTTTTTGACTTCTTGAATGAAATGGAATAGCACTTTGGATACTGTCAATGTCTTTAGCAATACCAGCTTCCCGTTGGCTTTGGTTCCTATTCATTTAGCTGGCGCTAGTGTTTTGCTCTCTGCCAATAGTGGGCTTTCCCACAATGAAGCTGGTTTTGAGTTATCCCTGCCCCTGGAAGTGACCCTTTACTCCTACTCCCGATAGTAACCCCAGTAAAAACTCGGTGGCTCACCAGTTGGGCCTTGGTATAGTAGTTACTTTGGTCTATCCTGGGTTCCCGAATAGATGTGTGTGTTCTGTGTTCCCCACAAAACATAACAAGGGGAAACGTCATATGTGAAAGGCAATCTTCCCATATTTAGGAGACAAACTGACTTCAAAAGAAATTCTTTTTAAGTTCTGTGTACTTCTCCGTGCATGCACACAGAGGTCATGGGGTCTCCTGGGTCTGGAGTTGCAGGTGGTTGTAAGCTGTCCAATGTGAGTGCCGGGAACGGAACTTCAGTCTTCTTCAAGGGCAGCGAGCGCTCTTAACCGTGAGCCATCTCGCCAGCCTCCAAACCGAGTTTTGGTTCTTTCAATAGTAAACACAATTTTTTTCTTTTGCCTTGTGAATTAAAAAAATTTTTCCCCTTTAGAAGTAATGTTCCGATAGCAGATGTTTCTCTGAGAGGAGGACAGCGCCTCACCGTTCCGTGAACTCCATTTATAATCTCCATGCTCAAAAAGAGAGCGCTAATCACAGGCGTCCTTAAGGGTGCCTGCTGCCTGATGTTCTCTGGAAAGAGGCGCAGATCACGCGCTTTCGGATCTGTGATTTGTAGATGTCACATCCCCTGAAACAGAGTGACGGGACGGGCTCCCAGTGCAGAACCCCACTGTGAGTGTCTCAAGGATAATGGGGTTGTCTCGGCTGAGTGGAGGCCGTCAGATGAATTTTCTTGGCTTTATTTTACAAGGTGTTAAAAAACTTGTTTTTTTGCCTAATGTATTAGCATTCATTCCTGGGCTTTGAAAATGAATCCTTCTTTGAAAGGAGGGTTTTAAATCAGAAATATGAGGCCCATGTAGCAGTGTTTGAAATCATTAACTGTCCCTTCAATATTAATTGTGGGTACATCCATCACGGGGGAACTTGTTTGCCATTAACGTGAGGGGAGTGCAAAAAGCAAGAGTCTCTGGAACCCCTCCAGGGGTGAGGCTGTCACTCAAAACTTTGTTCTGGAATTGATCCGCCCTCAGAAATGGGCTACACCTATTGACAAAATGACAGTCTGTAGTTTTAACCAAGCTGAGTGGCGGTTTTAGCATGTGCTTCGTGGGGGGCGGGGGGAATCTGCCACGCAGCTTCGGCCCTGAATGAAGCTTCTCTGGAGGGATTGGATGAGCGTGAGGGGTCAGAGGGCAGGGCAGCAGGCTCTGCCAGAGAGTCTGTTTATTTGCCGTACGTTCGGCCCACCTGCAGCAGTGCGCGTTGGGTTGCGGCTCTGGCTGGGCGAGCATTAATCTGCATAGACTCTGTGTGGGTATTTACATTTCTCCGCAGTCTGTCCTCCCTCTCCCGGAGATTTGATGGGTATCTCCTCCTGGGTTCACTGAGCTGCCGGCTCTCGTGGGGGCTGGGGGCTTTTCACTTTGCTCTTACTCAGATACTTGGCCTGTTAAACTCTAATCTAGGTCTACAGTATTTTCAGATAAAGGCAAAGTCGGAGCATCCTCCCGTTGGACAGCAAGCCAAACCCACAGAGCTCCCCCCCCCGGCCGGTGTTTCTAACGGAAGGGGCTTTGCCTGCAGTGAGGAGCTGGCTTTTCAACTCTGGAAAAATTCTGTTCCTAATGGTATAGGCCAGCAGTGGGAGGGTCCTTTTATTTACTTTAAAATAATTAATTAGTTAACTAATGGTTTTGAAGACAGAGTCTCACTATGCAGCTCAAGCTATCGTGGACCTTACCATGTAGACCAGGCTGGCCTTGAACTTGTGAGGATCCTCTTGCTTCTGCCTCTGGAATGTTGGGATTGCGGATTTTTTTCTACTATCCCTGGCAAAGTGTCTTTTTACTTTATTTGTTGAGACTGGACACAGATACATATGCACTTATATAGTAAGGAATACAAATAAATCTTTAAAATTATGTTTCTTTCTTTCTTTTGTTTACGACCTAAGGAACTCATAAAATGTTACTTTTCTGATTCAGAGGAGGGAAGAAAGCAGGGACTGAGGCTTCAGTCCTGAAAGTTAGCAGCCTTGACCCCCATCGTGGGCAGAACTGCTCTACTTTTCCTCCGTCCCTGTTTCTTTGATGATCTAAGGAATTTTCAGTAGATTTTCTATACTTTCCTGGCCTAGGAGTATCTAACTTGCCTTTTCCCTTCAATAAATCCAATCTACCAAACACCTATTGAGTGTCAGCTCTGTAAAATTACCATGGAAACCCAAGCGGAATCTTTCAAATGCTCTGGGGAAATTGCTCCCACATCCCATTGACACTTTAGGGAGCGAGATGGGTGCATCTCAGGCCAGGCCATGGCTGCTCCCCTGCTCTCCTTCAGCCGAAACAGAAAAGAAGATACAGATGGAAAGGGGTTTTGCAAAGCTGATAATACAGCCTTTTGTCCTTGGTAGTGTCACAACTGTGCTTCAAGGGAACGAGGGTGAAAAGCCGGGGCTTTGATTTTGACTGCCAGGAAGAGCAGAGTTCAGTTACAGCTGCCTCTGCTTGAAGGTGTCATCACCCACATAGCTCAGTGCCAGAGCAGGACTTATAAAGGGATGTCTTGCTGCCTGGTGACAGCCTGGTCTCTAGCACCTTGCAGCACAGCAGGGACCAAGGACTTCTAAAGATCAAAGCCCCGATTATGTGAGACACTCATCACACAGTGGGAGTCGGGCTCAGCCCTAACATGGGGGCTTGAAGCCCATGAATTGTGCCCGGCCAGTTCTTGGAGGAGCCAAGGGACCCCCCGTGGCTTGTTTTTAAGGTGACATTAGTTTCAAATGTGCTTAGGAAAGTTCTGACTTAATAGAGGGCTGTTGGCGGAATTTAGGCAAGTAAGAGCTTGCGAGTGACCCCCTCTGTCTCTCCCTCAAAATAAAGGAGGCTGAAACCAGGGGTTGGGGGGGCATTCCCCGAGTTAGTCAACAGAAAAATCCAGATATAAGTTTAGGCAGTGACTGACCTAGAGACTGAATGATACTACTGAGGACACGGTTTCTGTCCTCTACCTTCCAGACCTGGCTGCCAGTCATTGTTTGTACCTCGGGCCTGGATGGTAGACACAAGTCACATGATTACCACTGAACCAATCACAGGTGGGCAGAAGGAGCTCTTAGGTCTCCTTGGTGCAAGAGTTTGCTTTTGGAGTCAAATGAGAATGGGAAGCTCTTTACGGGGAAAGTCACCCAGGAGAACAAACCACAAAGGGCTGGTAGAATTTCACATGACTGAAGTTCATGATCCTTTATCTCGCCAATATCTGATTACAGATAACTGTAATAGTAACTTACCCAGGTTTACAAATATCAGCAACTTCTGAATCTGCTGCTTGATTTCAAAGATGCCAATATGCTAAGCACTTCATATGAACTGTATCATTCACACCATCAGCAGTGTTTTTTGAGACAGAGTCTTATTCCCGCAGTAGCCCAGGCTAGCCTTGAACCCTCATTCCTCAAGCCTCTGTGTTCTGCGTGTTGGGGGATGCGGATGTGAACTGTTCGTCCATTATTCTTTGTACAGTCAGGGGAACAGAAGTACAGAGAAATAAAGTAACTTTACCCATGGTCACAAAAGGCATGAGTCAGAGAGTCAGTCCCTACACGATCCCATAAGTGAACTGGTTTTGGGCTCCAATGCCTTTGCTTTTAAAGGCCTCATGCTAGACCCACCGTGTTTTGTGCAGAGTAATGATTTCCTACCAGCAAATGGCAGGTGCCTTCTTTAGACACTCTGATTTTCTAGAAAGGCGCTCTCCCAGTTCCTGGGTTCTAGGCATGTGTTATCACTAACCTGCCCCGACCATGGTCCTTGCCTTCCTCATCCTCACAGAAGCAAGAGCATCCGCTGCATCCTGTCTAGGATCTTTCCCATTTAGTCCAGGATCCCTCGAGTCTGAGCTGTGCTTGCAGGGCTGGCTTCTTCCTCGGATGTGCTGCTCCCAGGCAGGGATGATTCTTTTAATGGGCTCTTGTTTTGCCCTTCAGTGAAAGGGATATTCAAATATTTCCCTTGCAAATCTGAGAGAATCTGAGGACAACAAACAAAGCAAGCCCCAGGGATGACTCTGGCAGGATGATGCTCAACTCACTGGAGCTGTGTCACTGTGCAGCCCTCGGCCTTTGATCTCGGCTGTGCGGCTCCCATTGTGCAGGCAGTACCCTGTCCGCACCTCTACCGTGTTATGCACTGGTTCTTCAGGACTGGGAGAACCTATGGCCTCTGCTTTGCATAGTTGGAGGGGAGAAAGACCCCTCTCCATGCCCAGGCTCTATAGAGAAGGAAACAGCCTGGTTTTCAGGAGCTTCTTTTCGTCATTTGTTCTATGCATTTATTTATTTTTACTTTTTTTTATTGCGTGTGTACGCATGTACGTGTATGCCTGTGGAGGTCAGAGGATAACTTTTGGGAGTCCGGTCTCTCCTTTTACTATGTGGATTCTAAAGATTGAGCTCTCTGGGCTTGGTAACAAGCACCTTTACCTGCTGAGCCATCTCACGGACTCTCCCTCACATTTATCTGGTTTGGCAGTGAGAGGCCCCTTCTACGGGTCTCTCTGAGGGCCAAGGGGTCAATTGTTCAACCTGTTGGGTGCTTTCTGTCGATCAGCTAATCTCTGTGCACCGGCCTTGTATTACTGCTGACTGTGCCCACTGTCTGCGCTTCTGAGGTTTCCTCTCCCCTCTCTGGGTCTCTGTCACTGGCCTTGAAAATAGCTTTTGTTACCGTATATGTCATCCCTCTGTAGTTTGGGGGATATGGATTTTTCTTCTTCTGTATACATTTGCCTTGAAGTAGGGGATGGCTGTGCTCAGCAGGTGTCCCTGGTGCTGTTGGGAAACTGGGACTTGGGGATCATGAGGCGACACTTCTGACAGGAGCTGGGTATGTCTACCTCTGATGTTCAGCTGCTTGGCACACCCCACAGTGCAGCCCTGCTTGCTTCTCTGTGTCAGGTGGGCCAGCCATAAGGCGGACTCCCTGCGTCTGAATGTGTCTGTATTTAGACTCAGAAGTCGCTTTTTGTGCTATGTGGACTGCCTAGAGGTCAGAGGGCACTACTGTTCATATGCGATGAGGGGGATGCTGTGGGTACCTCCGTTGACCCCCTCCTGCCTCCTGCCAGTGTTCCCACCCCATGGTTCAGTGGCTGCTGCAGTTCTCCATGCTTTGCCTTCTGACAGATAGGACCTACTTAGCCTAGAGAGTGTTGCCGCTTTCCTACCCCAGTGAGGGAGGCGGTCCAGATCCAGCTACTAACTAGCTCAAGATGAAGTCAACCATGGGGCAGCTGGTGCTCCAGAGGATGCTGCAGACGAAGGAAGGGCCCAGACTCTAGATGTGGCTGCATCCGATTCCCCCACCCAAATATACTTTCTCCATTAATGTTTGCTTAAACAACAACAACAACATTAACACATAAAACCCAATCCCTGTCTAAGATTCATGGCCATTGTCAACCAGAACTGAGTCACCAACACAGGCTTTTCTAGACAGCAGTTCTAAAGGGTCCTCTTCCATTCACTCCAGCTTTGGCCTCACTACCTGCCTTAGTTTTTTCTCATTGTTGCAACAAAATACTTCACCAAAGCAACTCAGGGAGAAAAGGCTTAACTTGGCTTACAGTTCCAGGGTACAGTACTATGGTGAGGAGGTCAAAGGTGGTAGGAGCTTGAAGTTGGTCACATCACATCCACAACCAGGAAACAGAACAATGGATGCTTGCTAGTGTTCAGACTTTTTTCTGTTTTATACAATTCAAGACCTCTGCCTGGGGAATGGTGCCACCCACAGTGGATGTGTCTTCTTACCTCAACTAACTTAACCGGTGCACAGAGATTAGCTGATCGACATAAAGCACCCAACACGTTGAACAATTGACCCCTTGGCCCTCAGAGAGACCCGTAGAAGGGGCCTCTCACTGCCAAACCAGATAATTTGTCACAGGCATGCCCAGAGGCCATCTCTTGGGTCTCATCTAGTTGACAAATGAGATTAACCATCACTTTATCATTTTTTCTCCTTTAACTTTCTTGCTAGTTCATATTCCTGTAGAACACTTAATAATCTGTCCATTCACCTATCTATTCATGATTGTGTCTATCCATTCACCCAGAAGCGTTTTCCAAATGCTCCAATCAAATAGAAGAATCTAGATGCAGACATTGTCCCATGATGAAGTCTGCTTGGTGCCACCTAACTTTCTAGGCTGTGCAGTAGGACTATCATTTTCTAGCTCAGAAGAATTCCATCCATCCATCCATCCATCCATCCATCCATCCATCCATCCATCCTATGTGTTTCATGCCGTTGTTTTCCCAGAGCCTCTCCTTGTGGCCTGGGTGCTGGTAGGAGCAGAGCAGAGAGTGTTTTTTGCTTATAAATGATGTAGGGGAAAAAAAGAGGTGAATTTCCTGGCTACTACAAGAGTGCTTTATTGATTATGGAGCACCAATCAAATTAGCTGTCAGACGTGCATGCAGATGGCACTATGCAGAATGGATTTTCTATATCCCTTAATTGCATTATTTCAATCAGCAGGTGAGCATTGCGTGGCCTGTAGTGGGGCTGGGGGTGGAGAATGGGTTGGGTTGACACACGATCTGGGCCAGGGCTTGAGTGACACAAGTATTTCAATATCAAGATTGAGGCATTAACAAAATGAATGTGGTTGCTTAATGGATTAGATACAGGGTAGGGACAGCCTTCAGACAGGAGGCAGAGACTGCCTCCCACTCCCTTGGAGTCCAGAGATGTGATGATCTCTGGTGCAAATAGACTGAAATGACTCTCGTCCATGTTTTGAAAGTGTATTGCTTAGGAGCTGGAACAAATCTCAGTTCTATTCACGACGAGCCACTGCTCTTCAGAGCACTCTCAGGACCTCCATAAAGGGGCTAATTACTGCCCCTTCCTATTCTGATTTCATGTCCATGGCTGTGCTAAACTACCTTTACAAAAAAACTAATTGGGGAAGGAGTGGTTTATGTCAGCCCACAGTTCCAGGCTACAGGAAGTCACAGAGGCAGAAGCTGGAGAGAGCTGGCCATGCTATGTCCATAAGACAAAGACTGCATGCATACTTTTGCTCACCTCACATTTTCTACTTTAATAGAGTCCAGGGCCCAGCCTTAGGGAATGGTGCCACCCATAGTAGGTGGGTCTTCCCACCTCAATCCCGACAATCTCCATAGACATGCCCATGGGCCAATCTAGACATTACTTCATTGAGATTTTCTTTCCACGTGATTCTAAGTTGTGTTAAGTTGTCAATTAAAACCACCCCACTCCCTCACTGCAGTATGGCGTGTTAAAGGAGATCACGTATGCTGAAGGTTTAGCACGGCCCCTGGTATGTGGTTGGTGCCCAATGAGTGTTCCTCCCACGGGCTGTTGTCCTTAAAGCCCAGGTTCCATTGTGAGGTGGCTGGTTTAACGATGTTGAAAGCAGCAAAGGTCTCCTTTCTGCTTTTCTCTGAAATTCTTTTGTCAGCAAAAGTCAAGCTTGGACTTGACCCTTACTCTGAAGGGACAAGGGACACCTGGCAGTATTTGCAAAAATCCATCTGGGAGGAACGACCACTTTTGGGTGGAGATGGGCTTTGTAGTTGTTCCTTCTCTACTACTTAGTGCCCAGAGTCTCCTGTTGGGCCCAGTTTTGTGGTGACACATAGCATATACGATTATAGGCCACTTAATAAAAAACAAAATAGCATTGCAAAGTGCCTCACTGTGTGCTGACTTAGAGCTGTGGTTGTAGGGTTGGCCTCCTTGGCTCCTGTATATCATGTTTGCCATTCCAGTACCTTTTGGCTGTCTACCTCTGGCCTCCATGATATAAAGACCCCTCTCTTCCCTCCAGGCTCTCTTGAGTGCTTTAACCTTTCATGGATAAGTGCAGAGCAGAGTTGCCAAGCCAGGGTCACTGTGGGACAGCAGCAGGACCCAGCTTTCCACTTCAAGAAGGAGAGGAAGTTCTCTGGATATGAAGGACAGCTATCTTCATCTTCACCACCACAGCTGGGCATGGTGGGGTGGGGCAGGCAGGGGAGAGCATACAGCACTTGCTCCAGTCCATAGAATCACTGAAATCAGTGAATCCCCCTTTCCCCCAATCCCCTCCTCATCTTTAGACAATAGAACAGAGAGGTGTGGGGAGACAGGAGTGGACAGAGGCAGCTCAGCCTAGACCTTTCTTTCTAGCTTTCCCAGAAGGGGAATGGAGTTGGGGCACAAGACTTACTCATAGGGAAACCCACAGCATCAAAGATACTTCAGAAAGCTCATAGTTTAGAGCATTGACTCTTCAGAGAGAAAACTCTAAGGACATCTAGTTAGGAAGCTTGTGGTAAGTGTGTACACTATGTGTTATGAAGGAGGGAGGGTGTGTGTATCCTCACGTAGACATCATTCATCCATGCATTCATTTGTTAATACAACAGACATGTGAGGGCTTCCTACAGGTCCAGGCATATGCGAAGTCAGGGCTAGAGCTTGGACTGCCCAGGGACGGATGTAATGAAGGGCTTGAGCATGGAGAAGCCATGGAATGAAGGGGTCGTGTGGTGAATTAGAACCAGTGATACACACTGAGAAATCAAGCCACCGTCATCCATCACTCAGAAAAACAGCTGGGTCTGGCCATTATTCAGGGCAGCTGTGTGTGGCCACCACCTTCAGAGCTATCTGACTGGAGGTGGGAGCCGTGAGCTCAGGGTCTCTGATGCAGGTCTGGGCTGAACATGAAGATTAAAAAAAGAGCGTGACGGTGCGGTGCAGGCTCAAGCTGGGTAGGCAGCAGGGAGGGAGAGGCTGAGCCAAAGCTGACAAGTGGAGAAGCTCGGTGTGCAAAGGGAGTGGCTGGATGTGGGAGGGGGTGGTCTTTGCTGCTGACTGTTGAGTGGGTGAAAGAACAGAGCTGGCTGGTTAAGTGCAGGGGCTTTCTGGAAGCTTCTCACTCTCTTATAGGAACAGGACTAGGGATACGAAGAGGCGTTAAAGGATCAGTGGAGGTGGCCATGACGATACGTAGGCAGTGACTAGGTGGTACTCTGGGCTCCTTCATTTTTACCCAAGTAGCGGGTGGCACTAGGAGCAGTGTGGTCCCTGAGTGCATGGCCATCTTCCTCAGGGTCACCATGCAGGCCTATGGCTGGTCCTCAGGCTCAGGCTCAGGCTGAGGGCCTCCATACCATCTCCTCTCCTTTCCCTCTACTCGGTAGGACCCAGGATGCCCAGAGTAGCTGTGGATGTCTATAAACTGGGGAAGAAGAAAACACTAAGGCCAGAACTCTCCTCCTCATGCTTTATAGATCACCCCCTCTCAAAAATTTCTTTCCTCTGCTTCTCTCCTTCCCTCATTTAGCAGGGCGTGTTGGTGGCAGGTAAATTTACCATTTAGCCTGTAGGTGGTGGGATATTGAGGTGGGAGGGATGACGGTTACCCCAGGGATCTTGAGTCTGAAGCCGGGTGGAGGCACTTAGAAATGATTCAGGGCTGTTTTCCTTTGAGAAGAGTTGAGCTGGTGATGTTAGCTGGAGGTTTTGAAAGACGCTTGTATCGGAAATCTCTGTAAACAACACCTACTGGATACTCACTGGGTGCCAGGCACTGTGCTAAGCCTGGGACTGCATTGTTTGTTTAATCCTCTCCAGGCTCTTAATGGGGATGATGTCCTTGTTCTACTGATGCGGGAACAGTTATATAAAGTTTAAACGACTCTCCCAAGGTTGTGGACTAATCAAGCCGGGATCCAAAGCTTGAGTCTCTGGCTTCAAAGCCCTTAACTTACATTGTTGTCTGGTTAGTGTGTGTGTGTGTGTGTGTGTGTGTGTGTGTGTGTGTGTCTGTGTGTTTGATCTTCGTTTAATAGGTGTATATGTGCCAGACAGCCAAGGGGCTGCCTGTGGTAGGTTCTTGATCATAGATGCTGCATTTGTGACTCTTCTTGTCACAAAAGAACTGGCAGAAAGCAACTTAAAGCATTAAAGGCTTATTGTGGCTTATGGTCAGGCAGCACCATAGGACTTCATGGCAGGGCAGGGGTAGCAGTAGACAGCTGGTCATGTTGCCAATATAGTCAGGAAGCAGAGAGAGAACAGGAAACAGGACTGGGCTACCATACCCGAAGGCATCCCGGCAGTGAACTATATCCTCCATAAGTTTCCACCTGACAGGTGTTTACAGCCTCCCCGAACAGCGCCACCATCTGGGGACCAAGCGTTCAAACCTAGGAGCCTGTGGAGGACAGCTCATGTTTGAGCCGTAGGCGGTATGCGTCATCGCCTTCCCTTCGTCTGTTTTCTTCATGGACTTCCCTTATTATGCTCTAGGAACTGTTGCTCATGGCTCTTGCACATGCTGAAGAGAGACTGCAGAGCCCTGGACTTGACATGGAGGCTGCAGCTGTCCCGGGCACTGTGTCCTAAGGAGGTTAATTGTAAGCACCCCAGGGAAGCTCGAGCCACTGTGATTCCTGCCCTTCCCAAGGAGCCATTTGTTCTTTTGCTTTTCTGTGTCTCTCTGAGTGAAAGGTGTCCAATAGCTTCCTGTTTCTTTTCCTTTGTACACTTCCCATTCTCTTGCTTCTGATATACATTGCTTGTCTAACACCACCTCCTCCCCACCTATCCTCCTCCTACTCCCCCATCTATCCTCCTCCTCCCCACCTATCCTCCTCCTCCTTCTCCTCCTCCTCCTCCTCCCTACCTATCCTCCTCCTCCCCACCTATCCTCCTCCTCCCTACCTCTCCTCCTCCTCCCCACCTATCCTCCTCCTCCCCCACCTATCCTCCTCCTCCTCCTTCTCCTCCTCCTCCTCCTCCTCCCCACCTTCTCCTTCTCCTCTTCCTCTCTGTCATTGTTTCCCCCCAGTGGTCATCTGGTCACAGACCACTGTTTCTCTATGTTACTTCATACCATGGTGCCATTCCCATAAGGAAATGCCATAAGGACTGTTGCATGCCTTCTCCCCAACCTACCCCCCTTCTCCACTTCCCTTAAGCACAGGATTTTCCTCTAGGGACACAGAGGCCTGTTCTCATTATTGACCTTCCATCCCATCCTGTGCCTCCTCCTTGGAGGCATCTCCCATAGGGAGCACGGAGACCTCCTTCAGGGGATGAAGCTGGGACTACCTTATTCTCAACCCAGACAGTCTGCTGTCTGAGTCCTATGGCTACATGAGTCCCCCCAAGAAGGTTTTTGGGGACTGCTGTCCTAATTGAGATGCAAAACCTTTTAGCTCAGAAATGAAGCCTGGGATTTTTTCTCCACGGGTTTATTAGGACACAGTGGGCATTTGGCTATATAATGGTTGTCTGGGGAATGTGCACACTCCATGGAGTGCTACTGATGAGCCTCATCTCAGTCCCTCCTCTGTCTCTAGTACCTGCTCATGGGCTGAGCATAGCACAAATCTTCATCATGACTAGAAAGTCCAGTGTGCTGAGATGTCATTTCCTCTTGAGGCCCTCTCCTTACCCTAGGTCATGCTGTGACAATTTCCAGAGCAATCTGCCACCCTCATCCTGACCCTTGTTACCTCCCTATTCTCTGCTCTTGTGCACAAGAGCCACAAAGCCTACCTGCACCTCACCATGACCACCTTCTTCCCACAGCAACTAATGGGGGCTTTCATAGTTGCCAAGGGCTCCCCTGGGGCAGGGATAGCTTGTCCCTTGACTATTTTGATACTAGTGAGCACTGGGAATCTCCAGCCTCTTCGTCGTTCCATGTCTCAGTTCTTTAAATTGGATTCCTATTAACCTTCCCTCTTCAAGGTGGGGAATGGTTCCTGGGTCTAGATTTGACAGCCAGAGGTGGGGTTAGGGGTCAGGGAGAAGGAAATATCCAGCTTCTCAGTCGTCTTATTGGCTTAGCAGCTACAATGTCAGCTGGGTTTTTACCCTTTCTGTCCCTAAGGGATTCCTACTCCTACTCTGTAGTCCTGAAACTCTGGGAGGGATTCCCCATGGGGTTGTCCCTTCCTAGCTAGATTCATACACCACACTCCATTTTCACTGATCCCCAGGTCTTCCAGTGAGAAACAGATGGTCTGCTGCAGCCTGCAGAATGCACTGACTGAATAGCTAAGTTGACAGCAGAAGAAGTGATCGTGTGTGTGTGTGTGTGTGTGTGTGTGTGTGTGTGTGTGTATGCAAACATGTATATTTGTGCACATACATGTGTACATACATGGAAGCCTCAGAGGTCATCTTCAAGAACTGTCCACCTGGGTCGTAGAGGCAGGCTCTTTCACTGGGGCCTGGAGCTAACCGTTTTGGCCAAGCAAGCTGGCCAGTGAGCTCTAGGGGTCTGGGTTTTTCTACCTCCCAGAACATACAAGTATGTTCCCTAAATGTATCTTTATGTGGCTCCTAGATGTTAGCATTCCTTCTAGACTCCGCCCAACATGGGGCTGGAACCCATGACCCTGAGATTAAGAGTTTCGTGCTCTACCAGCTGAGCTAGTGTTGGGCAGATCCTAGAAGGAATGCTAATACTGGGGGGGTTGGGGGGCGCACTCAGGTCCTCATGCTCGTGAGGCAAGCACTTTAAACAATGAGCTGTTTCCCCAGCCCCTGGTTATGGTTTTAAACCAGTGTTTTGGATTATTTGCTACAATTCCTTCAGCCCTTAGGAAGTCACCATCTTCATTTCAGCTTCTGCTAGGATCAAGCTAGCTCTCCTTCAGGTCATTGCGGTGTCTTTTGTTGTTGCCGAGTGTGCTGCCTGCTGGAACTTTTCCATTAGTTTCTGTCCTGCTACTTCTGAAAGCTGATGGCTCTTCGGGTTCCCACATCTTCTTTGTCTGGGCTCTAGTTATCGCTCGATGTGGGGATGTGGCTGATACAATGCAAAGACATGATTGAGAAGAAAGCTATGCTTCCCCACTTGCCACCTGGCCTTTGGATGCACAGTTAGCACGCTGACAAGCCACCAGCTTCAATTTGCAGCTTGGGGAAATAATTCAAACCATAACATTAGGAGGCTTGAGACTTTGAACAGAGCGGAGTTGCTTCTGTTTAAAGCAGCGCTTCATCCAGTATGTGCAAGGGAGATGTGTCTTTCTTAATTTCACTCGGTGGAAGAAAGAATTTTGTTCACACTGGTCTTATTTTCATTATCTGAAGTCTGGTTTTACAAGTTGAATCTCTTCATACCCCTTTGAAGCTAAAGATGTCTTTGTCAGCTGGGATCCTCTTCTACCCTAGGAGCCAATGATACTGCCCCTCCTGACTCTGTTCTTTCCTTGTTTTATCTCATGGAGCCTAAGTATGCGAAATCTCACAAGTGAAAAAGTCCTTTGAAAGAGATGTCCCTTAGAGCCCAAGAGATAACCCTCTGTATCTTTTCCTGGTGGCATAGGATGCTGGGGTAATTTCAGCCATAGCAACATTTTCTGGGTGAGAGGGAGGATGGCTTTGCTGTGTGAGGTACAGCTCCCCCAAGAAAGACATGGATGGAGATGCTTCCCATCTACAGGGAGGAGGACATGCCAACTTCAGAACTGTCTTGACAAGAAGAACATTTGCAAGTCTGTGAAGACAGTTCACTGAGTAAAATGCTTGTAGCGAAAACATAAGGGGTTCAGTTCAGATTCTCAGCGCCCACGTAAAAGCCAGGTGTGATGTGATGTAATCAAAACCCCAGCTTTGGGGAACACAGAGAGCTCAAGGTTCAGTGAATGTGATGGCTAGTTTTCCCTGTCAACTTGATACAACCTAGGATCGCTTCGGAAGAGATTCTCAATGAGAGATTGTCTATATTGCATAGACTTGTGGGTTAAGTGAATTGATGTATGAAAATCCAGCCACCATGGGCAACACCATTCCCTAGGCAGGTGACCCTGAACTGTGTAAGAGTAGAGACATCGAGCTGATTATAAACAAGCATTCATGAATCCATGTCTCTCTGCTCTTGTCTGTGCTTTCGATGTGATTCGCTTTCTTGAGCTCCTGTCACTGGGTTCCTCACATTCATGGACTCGTAACCTGGAATCCTGAGCTACAATACGTCTCTTGTCCCCTAAGTTACTTGTTACCAGAGTATCTTATCACAGCGACAGGAATGAAACTAGAAAAGTGAGAGTGCCTGCTTGAAAAGTAAGATGAAGGGTTGGGGATTTAGCTCAGTGGTAGAGCGCTTGCCTAGGGAAGCGCAAGGCCCTGGGTTGATCCCCAGCTCCGAAAAAAAAAAAAAAAAAAAAAAAAAAAAAAAAAAAAAAAAGACCGTCTTAGAAAAGTAAGGTGAAGAAAGATGGAAGACGTCTCAAGACAACCTCTGGTCCTGACATGTGCATACACAGACACGTGGAGGCTGCACTTCTAATGGCTAATCAATAAAGGAACATTTGCAGGGACGGTGCTGGGCTCTGGGTAGCATTCCCCAGTGCCAGGTATACCCAGAGTCTGCTGGGTTTCAGTGAGCTTTTGATGAGTGCCATGGCTGAGTTGGGTCACTCAACCCCAGTAACCTGGTTCCCTCAAGCCTGGAGTCAAGTGTAAGGCCACTGCCTTGCTCATACCATGGCTTAGATTCCATACCGTGGCTACAATATCTCCCCATGGGATTTGTTCAGCCAACAGTGAACAGAATTGCTTTGTACCCTAGAGGAGAGTGTAGATAGGATCTCCTGGCTTGGTCTGGACTTTGTGTTTCAGAACAGAAATTGAGGTTGGAGGATGATGGGGAAGGGCAGTTATTCTTCAAAGTTTCATTTCAAGCATGGTGGGTGTTATCGAAAGTCTTGATCCAGATTTCTCGTTTCTGTCAAACTGGGCATCCATTCTCAGGGTCAACAAATGGATGTCCATCTGATGTCAGTTGAATACTAAGTTACCATGACTGTCTGATTTTTGGAGTCCTGCAGATGGCTTTGGTCTCACTTATGCATCCCTTCCCTTAAGTCTCATGGAAGGTGCTATTCATCACAGCTCTTGCTGCTGGCATAGAGCTTTCTTCCTTCTACTGTTAACGTGCACTGTAGTGCTGCACTGATCACATCCCTGAAGGTCACAGTGTGTGGTCCAGGACTTCTTCCCCAGAGTCAGGAAGACTGGGCACCCAAGCTAGGAGCCAGGATTTGGTAAAAGACAGAGCAGTAGAAACAGGATTTTTGAAGGTTGATTGTCTTTTCGATTAACAATTCAAAATCATGACATATGTGTCTAAAAGATATTCCTCTCCCAAACAAAACAAACCACAGATCCAAGGAGTGGGAGGCTGGTGGTGATCACAGCTCTGTGCGAACCGTCATTTACTGACAGGGTAACGTTGTGTCTCAGTAATAGGCCATTTTCCCCATCGCTGCACAGAGTTAACCAACCCCCAGTTTGCATCTAAGTTTTCGTCTCTGGATCTTGTGTGAGCTTCTTTCTATTTTCCTGGCAAAGTCAACACAATGAAATCTGTGGTACTTCTAACTATCTTTTAAAATGGTATTTGAAATTTTATATAAAACAGGAAGGACAAAGAATCGCTAAAAACAATTTAAAGGGAGAACATGTTGAAGGGCTTATGCTTCCTGATTGAAGGCTCACTCTCCAGTTGCTGTAAGCAGGACGATAAGACACTGGCACGAATAGAAACACAGATATGACCCAAACAGAGCAGAGTCCAGGAGCAGACCCTCACATATGTGGTCAATTGATTTTCAACTACGATGCCAAGGCAATTTGAGGGAGAAAGGATAATCTTTTCAACAAATGGTGCTGAGGCAGCTGGATGCTCATATGGGGAAAAGAAGAGACCTAATTTTTACCTCATATACAAAGATTAAACTAGGTCACAAACCCATGTCTGGATCAAATTGGCCTGTGAACATGTCTGGGAATTGTCTTGGCTCATAATTGATGTAGCAGGGCTCAGCCCCCTGTGGGTGGTACCATCCCTAGGCAGGTGGTCCTGGGTTACATAAGAAATCTAGCTAAGCCTGAGCCTTTAAGAGAGCCAGTGAGCAACTTTCTTCTGTATTTTCTACATCCAGTTCCTGTCTAAGGTCCTGCCCTGACTTCCCTCAAAGACGGGCTCTGATCTAGAGATATGAACCAAATACACCCATTCCTTCCTAAGTTACTTACGGCCAGAGTATTTTTATCACAGCATTGGAAAGTATGTTAGACCAGACCAAATATAGGTGTTAAAGCTAGAAAGCCTCCAGGAACAATCTAATGTGAGACTGTCACTGTGACTTCAGGATAGGCAAAGATTCTTCATCTAGGAATCTTGAACACCAAAACCATAAATTAAGGAAAGGCAAAAACTCAGTAAAGGTGGGGCTGGAGAGATGACTCAGTGCTGGAGAGTGTGTGCTACTCGTCCAGAGGTCAGAGTTCTGTTCCCTGTAGCCATGTTGAGTGGCTCACAGCTGCCTGTGACTCTTGCTTCAGACATCTTCTGTTGGCTTCCTTGGGCCCCTTCACTCACACATACACCCCTACATGCACACGATTAAAGATAAACCTCGAAACAATCAATATATTCAACTCATCTGTTCTTTTTAAGACACCATGGAAGAGATGAGCAAATGACAGATTGAGAGAAAATATTTTCAATGTATTTTTCTGACAAAGATCTTGTACCCATAATGTGTAAAAAAAAAAAAAAAAAGTCCACCCATGACTCAGTCATACAAATAAATATACAATCAACAAATTGGGCAGAAGGTTTGGACAGATACTTTACCTATATGAATGGACAGTGAACATCCAAGAAAACACACAACATTATTAGTCATCAGGAAATACAAGCTAAGACCACAGGGAATCAGGCTTCACATGTACCAGAGTTAAGAAATGCCCAATGTGAAGAGAGTACGGAGTGACAGAAGGGTCAATCCTTCATGGTGGGCATGGACTACAGTGAACACACTGTGATCCAGTTTGGAAACTTTTTACAAAACACTTCAAATAAGGCCCGTCCATTTTCCTCTCCTGCTTACATACCCACATGAAATGTACACACTGTACATCCTCCAGGCCACATTGTCCCCACCTTCTGGAGTTCTGCTGTGTCTGCTTCCGAAATATCACCCCAGCCTGTCCCGTTGGCTGCTGACCTTCCTTCATGAAAGGAGAGGGTTATAGTGGTTACCCACACCTGAGATCCAGCTTCCAGTCTATGAAATTTTGTTTTAATTGCATCTGGCCTTGGGCTGTTGGGGTCCTGGGGAGAAGCTAGAGGTATAGGCAGAGAAGGACTAGGGGAGGAGCTCTGTCTATAAGGCTGTGGTAAAGTCATTGCACCTGCTGGGGAAAGACTTGCCTATGTGGCCTTTGGAGGAGGTGTGGACCCATGCTCATGTGAGAAACCTATCACCCACACTCTGGAACCAAATAGACCCATTGGTTCCTCAGAGTGAGCTTTGGTTGTACCTTGGTTTGTCATCAGGAACTTGAAAAGACTGGCAGATATTTTTTATGTCTCCCCAGGGGATGAATTTTAATATTAAAACGTATATGTTAAACTTTAATTTATAGTAGTTAAGAGCTAGAAACAAGGCAAATATCCATCAGCCTAGAAAACCAAACTTTGGTATGTTCATACAATGGAATGTGGTGGCTCATGCCTTTAATCCCAGGACTTGGGAGGCAGAGGCAGGTGGATTTCCAAGTTTAAGGTCAGCCTGGTCTACCTAGTGAGTTATATGCCAGCCATAGCTACACCGTGAGAACCTGTCTCAAAAACAAACGAACAAACAACAAACAGACAAATAAACAAAACAAACCCCACAAAACCAAAAACACCCCCTAAACCCCCAAACACCTGACCGAATTCTTGATGTACAGTGGGATGTATGATATTGAAGAACATGCTAATCTGAGGGCCAGGACCTAGATGCTGGGTAGCCCAGAGTCTTAGGATAGACCAAACGTAAATAAAATGAGTCCTAATGATATTCTCCTATACTCTTAGACGGGTGCCTAGACCAATTGTTGTTAGAGAGGCTTCATCCAGCAAACTGTGGAGCTTGGGGAATACTGTGGAAGAGGAGGAGGAAGGGTTGTAGGAGCCAGAGAAGTCAAGGATACCACAAGAAAACCTATAGAAACAACTAACCTGGGTACATAGGGGCTCAGAGACTGAACCAACAGCCAGGAGCTTCATGGGTTTAACCTAGGCTCTATATATGTTACAGTTGTGTAGCTTGGTTGACTCCTAACAGTGGGAGCAGGGGCTGTCTCTGACTCTGTTGCCTGCTTTTTGGGCTCTTTCCTCCTATGGGGTTGCCTAGTCCAGCCTTGATATGAGGAGGAGTGTCTGGTCGTGCTGCAACTTGCTATTCATTATTTGGTTGATATCTGTGGGAGGCCTGTTGTTTTCTGAAGAAAATAGAGAAGTAGATGGGGCAGGGCAGAGGGGAGGTGGGCAGAGGCAGAGGCAGAGGCAGAGGCAGAGGCAGAGGCAGAGGCAGAGGCAGAGGCAGAGGCAGAGGCAGAGGCAGAGGCAGAGGAGAAGCTAGTGGGGGTGGTACGTAGGGAGAACTGGGAGGCGAGGAGGAAATGGATGTAAAATAAAAAGCATGCTGAATGAAAGAAGCCAGGCATAAGATAACCTTTATGATATGGTTTTACTTACTTGAAGTTTTAGGAAAAAACAAATCTAATGTCGGGTCATAGAAAGCAGATGAGCGTTGACCTGGGTAGGATTAAGTGGGATGAGGCACAAAGGACATTTACACTGTAGATGAAACTTTTTATAGTTTTACTGTATTTGGTAGTTACATATACATGTAGAATTTTGTCAAAACTCATTGAAATATTTACTGAAATAGGTATGGTATGTAAACTTAATCCAAATCAAAATTTTAATGTAAATCAAAGCTTAATCCCCAAACCTAAACAGTATGAAGCACAGTGAGAACATGTTTGTTCTGTCCTAACGAAGCAACAGACTCAGTCTGAAAGAAAAACACCATATTTCCCCTACAGGCTTCCTTTGGACTTCTGTAGTTAGGACTCTCTGAGGAGTTGTTAGGCCTTTTTGTGGCTGCGTAGTACTCCATTGTTGGGATGTACCACAATGTGTTCATCCATTCGCCTAGTGCTAGGTGTTTGGATTGTTTCTAGTCTCCAACTATTTTGAGTGGTTGTCTGTGATAATGAACCCCCCAGAGCTTGCTTTGTAGATGGGAGCCACAAGAAGCCATTTGTGAGAGAAAAATGAATGGGTCCCTCTGGTTTATGATACACTCTGGTTAGGGGTTTCTCAGAAACCAGGAGATGTCAAAAGTCCAACTAGCCAATGGCCGAGCGATAGACTAGATGGATGACTCCTGCATTTAAGGATGCTTGGAGGGTACTTTTGTCAAAAAGTACTGTATCTAAAGTGCCTAGCTTTTCTTAAAAGCAGAGTTTTGAGCTTATGATTCTTATAAATAAGTGATTATTCAGAGTTTGTTTCCACTCGAGTACAAACCTCTGTTGGATTTTGGTTCCTAGTGCCAAGTGCAGTCTCTGGCCCACAATGGGCCCTGGTGTGACACTTTTGAAAATAATGGCATCGATTTGTGGAGTCCGGGGTTTAAGGAATGCACGTGCCTTAGCCAAGGTATCAGTCAGTATAAAGTAGATCTTGCTGTAAGTGACGAACATTCCTTCCAGTTTTGTGTGATTCCATGGCCGAAGTGTATCTGTCACACAGAATTAGTTCTATGGCTTGGGGCTGCTGAGATTGGTGGCCACAATTATAGTTCTACACATTCCCAGAAAACGAGGGCTGCCAGGTGAGATTCCGTGAATGCCCAACACCATTTTTTTTGTCTCATGGATTAGGTTCTATCACCTCCACATCTACACATGGCCTGAGGCTTCCAGAGAAATGTGTCTTGCATGAAATGAACCTGTCTTCCTGATGGGGCCACATGGACATGATGCTTGTTTACGAATACACTTTCGATTATCCGAAGCCCTCCTTCTGGGATGCCTCCCATCTCCTTGTTGGGTGAACATCAATTCACGCACATTCTTAGATGTTTAGTTAGGAGTTACTTCCTCCAGTGATCCATCTATGGTCCTTGGCCTATGACCTTAGATACCTCCTTAGTTCATTTGCCTTCACTATAGCAAAACGCCCAAGACCAGACCTTATAAAGAATAGAAAGTTGCAAGATCAAGAATGATATGCAAGTATCATGGGATGGGGGTGGGAGGTAGCCAGATTAGCCTAGGAGGTTAAGGTAGACCATTTAACCGCTCAGCTATTGAGGTACAGTTTTAAATAAGCAAGTAAAATTGAGCAAACAAGCAGAAACCCCAAAAGAATAGACGGTTGTTTGACCTATGGATCCAGGAGCTGGAAAGTCCAGACCATGGTGCTGGCATCTTGTGAAAGTCTTCTGGTTGGCACTGTAACACGGCCGAGGATAGTGAATGCTGGCTCTGTTCTCTCCTCTTACTTAGCCATCAGTGATGCCACAGAGCCCCATCCTCATGACCTCAGCTAATTCTTCTTCCCTCCCCAGAGACCCATCTCCAAGTACCATTAAGAGAGGAATGTGGGATGAATACATGAACTTCTGAATTATACATCCAAAGCATAGCAGACAGTTATTAACTACTTTTCTCATTGTTGAGACCAAGTACAAGATGAGAGGTAACTCAAGGAAGGGAAGGTCTATTTCTGATCAGTCTGTAGACCCGCTCTCCTTCATCATGGGAGAACCTTGGCAGCAGGAGTGTGGGGTAGGGGTTGTGTTGTGTTGGCCACTAGGAAGCAGAAAGGGTCAGAAAGTGCAGAAACCAAGGTCACTTTCTATTTTTAGTCTGGGACGCCAGCCTAGGGGATGGTACCGCCCACACCGAGTGGGTCTTTCTTCCTCATTTAAATATGTGTGGAAGAACCCTCACAGACACACCCAGAGGTTCCTCCCTTGTGACTCCAAATGCAATTAAGGTGACAACCAAGACTAAACATTGCCAGATGCTTGTGTATATCCACACTGTTTCTAATATCGCTACACAGCGCTGCCTTGGAATTCTTTCCCCAGCCCAGAAATTAAGAGTCAGGCCCATGCTTTCTTCTGCTTCAAGTGATCCATCTGTGGTTCAGGGCCTGTTCTAACTGCGTATACGGTTAGAGCTGTCCTCATGCATTTACCCTTACCTAGCAAATACCCAAGACCAGGTATCTTATAAAGAGGACCCGGCGCATGGTGAGTGCTCAATCTATTTGTATTTTCTGAGAGCATCAGCCAAACAAACCAGAGACTGGAAGCAAGCAGCTGGAGGGGCGGAGTTAGAAAAGCAAACCTGCCCAGCTCAACAGACAGGTAAACGCCCCACCAGGACCTTCCTTTTTTATTATTTCAGAATGTCGTGCAGTTGGGGCCAATGACCTTTCACGACGTCAACCAAGGTAGAAATTTCTTTACTGGTCTCATCACATCTACCAATTCTCACTGTACAAAAGCGAACCGGGTAGAGGTATCACAGGCTGTGAGGGCACGGTTTCTCTGCAAGGTTGAAGAGCTCTGGCCCCAGACTCCCCTGAGTACCTGCCGAGGTGAGATTCATCTACCCCCAACCTCCCAAGTCCGTGCTGGGGCATAATGAAGGGAAGCGGTAATCGTGGGCCATGGAGCTGTTCCTCCCTGTCTGTGCCAAAGTTCTTGGGTGTGTGATGTGAGCGCGGCACTCATTTGCAGCCATTGTTCTCTCTAAATGAGAAAATGCAAATGAGGCACTCAGTGTATTGCGCCATAACTCGCTGCATAAAATTCTTGACATCAACACGAAGCTACTTAGCATAATTTCCCTGTTAATAAACTGCCAATTTAGTCATTTAGGTTTCGGCTTCGAAAGGAAGCAACAGTGTCAGGCTGTAGATTTTTTTTCCCCTCCCCGAACATGCCTGAAGTTTATTATTTTGATGTTTATGTTAAAACATAGGAAATTGGAGTTTATGCGATTATTTGGGAATCTTCTACCCTAATTTGTTTGCTTTCATAGTTCTGAAAATCTTTGCTCATTTGAAAGGCAAAATGTAGTTTGTTGTTTTTGTTTTTTTTTTCCCAGAGCACTTTATTCTGTTTGGGATAAAATTTCCATATTTAAAATGACTGAGAACCATTTTGAGGGTTTGACTGAATAGAGTCTAGGCTTAAGGAGCAGAGATGGGGCCATCCCTGCTGTGAATCCATGCAGAGACCCTTAAGGAGATGGGACAACTCAAGTCCTCAAGGGACATAGAGCTACAGGTTGGCATAGGGCTCTTGTCTCTGCCATGTCTCACAGCCTCTAAGCTGTCCAGCCACTCTGTCTCCCTGCAGTGGTATCTACTATCTGCTTACCATGTACTAGTCATTGAGAGAGTACCAGGGAAGCACATGCCCAAACAGGGAACAGACACAATGAAGTGTGCTATGCAGCCATAGTAGAACACGGAGCAGGAGCGACACATGGTACTCCTAGAGGGGGAACTGAAGACCTGACTGGAGTCGCACCTTCAAAAACCACACAGCTGAGGTTGATAGGCTTGGCAAGAGTTTTACGGCCCTCAGCTCCCTTGCCATGTTTTTTTTTTTTTCCTGTGTTGTTAAGCTGCTGGGAAGTGTAGACGTGGCCTAATTAGGAATGGCACGCAGTGAGTTTTTAGCAGCTATTCTGGGCCAGACACTGTGCAGCCACCCGATATATAAAGCTCTCTGCTGTTCATGAGGTGACTGACTGCGCTTCGGAGCCAGCCTGCCAGAGTCTGGGCTAGGCTGCTTGCCACACCTGTGCTCTACCATTGTTAAAGTGGACCATGTGTTTACTGGTCTTTGCAGTTACTGGTGCTGGGTCCACACTGTGTCCAACCTAGATGGAGGGTTTTGTGGCACGGCCTCTGTCCATGTTATTACTGTGTGTCCTCAGTCTGGAGTCTTGCTGGGTCTCTAGTGTTGTATGTCTAGGAGAAGCAAATGTCCCTGGCCACTGCCTTGTTACTCTGTCTCTGGTATTCTACCTGGTAAGGCATCCAGTGCCTGATGGAGCTGGACTGAAGGAGTTCCCATGCCCATGGGGAAGGATACAGTAGTTATTTTTTCGATACCACTATCAAACACCCAACCAGAAGCAACTTAAGGGAGGAAGGGCTTGTTCTGGCTCACGGTTTGAGAGGATCCAGTCCATTATGGAGGGGAAGGCATGGCAGCTGGTGGCTCTGTGGTGGCAGGAGTGTGCAGCTGGGCCACTTAACTTCATATCTAGGCAGAAAAGGAGAATATGGACAGGAAATGGGGCCCAAACCTGGTGACCCTCTTCCTCCAGCAATGCTCCACCTCTTAAGGGTTCTGAAACAGCACCATCAGTCAGGGACCAAGAGTTCAAATGAAGGAGCCTGGGAAGGAGAAAGGGGATTTCAAACCAACCAAAGGTCAACATGTCTTGACCATGGCTCTAGCTCTGTCCCTGACTTCAGTTTGGGGGGGGGAGGGGAGAGAGAGAGAGAGAGAAGAGAAGCGAGAAGAGGGAAGAGAGAAGAGAGAAGAGAGAAAAGAAGAGAGAAGAGAGATCACATCTTAGCTTGGTTGTTTCTTTTCTGAAGTCTTAAGGTCTCAATCAGGCAGAGACCAAAGATAGAATACTCCTTGTCACTGCCACTAGGACCCAGCTGCTTGGTTCATGTAGCCAGATGAAAACTTGCTGACTGGAGGTTGTATTGGGAGTGAGGGGGGAGGGAGGGAAAAGAAAGGGCTGCTATGGAAATAGAGGACTTTTGAGGGAGGGTAAGGCTTGATTCAGTGTATGCATCCTTTCTTCTTGGGGATTCTGTAGGTCTGTGGGGTTTTGTGCACCTTTGACCTTTGTGTACATCCCCATTATGGGTGGTTTTCTATGGTGTAAAGTAGCATTAATGAGTTCTGGACCTGTCCGGAGGTCAGTAAGGCCAGAAGAGGAGGTCCTTAGCTATGTCATACCCTGGGCGTTGCTGTCCTTATGGGTTAGGGAATGGTTTTGCCAACCTACAATGTTTGTTCTGATAGTTAGCGGGGTTGTAATTATCACATAAATTTTAAAATAAGGCTGAAGTGAGCATCTCTTCATACATTTTTAGCTTTAAGTTTTTAGAGATAAAACATAACAAATGGTTCTCTTTATTGTTGACGTTGAGATGATTCACTGAGGCCTCTAGATTTAGTCTCTTGTCCTTGAAATAAGGAGGATGTCTTTGTAGATCCCTGCCTGCCTCTCTCCCATCCTTCTTTTCTATTCTTTCTTTCTCTTCCTTTTCTCCCTCCCTCCCTCCCTTTTTGAAACAAGCTCTCACACACCCCAAGCGTGCCTCGAGCTTGCTCTTCAGCTGAGCGGATTACCTTCAACTCAGATCCTCCTGCCTCCTGAGTGCTGGTGCCACAGACCTTTACCACTCCTGGTCTTTGTAAAGAGCTGGGTGTCCAATTCAGGGCTTTGCACAAGCCACACAAGAACTCTGTCCACCGAGCTATGTCCACAGCCCTGTAGATTTCTTGTTCAAATATTTAAGCATTTGTTTGATTTTGACATCAGAAGCAGGGTTTGATCTATACTTCCTGTGGCGGTTGATGAGAGGGTCCTTACACAGTGGCTTTGTCTGATGTGTGACCCAAGAAAGAAAAACAATGAGGCAAGTGGCTGTAAGCGTCACATGCCACCCATGTCTTCATTCAGGGACGGAGCCAGGTGGTTGGCTATCCCACACTCGATCTTCTAGGCACTGTACAACCTCAGGGGAGAACCCTTCAAAGTGGCTTCCTTGGTAAATTGAGGCCTTTACACCAGTTGGGCTTTGGTGGTAAATTCTACCTGGAAGGTGGCCAGAGGAACCTAATGACTTTTGGGCTCAACTGTGTTTGTGACCAAGCGGGATAATTTCCTTGAGAATGGCTGTCACAAATCCTACCTTGGGGTGAGGAATTGCCTCAGGGGCTATGCATTTGATGCCCATCCCAAGGACAGTGTCACTCACATATCCTTCAGTAGCTTGTTAGGCCAAGTGGCTGCAAGAGGTGGGGCCAGGATTTGAACCTGGTGTCTTGGCTTTGGAATGATGCGCCTAGTCTAGGCCCTTAGTCTTTCTGTCTTGGAGCACCATCTCCTTCAAAAGGAGCACTACAGACACAGGCTGCAGCAGGCAACCCCGTCAGGCTCATTGATGAAGCAACACAGAGCCGTATCAATACCAGGACGATGCCATTGATTTTAGTGGCATTTAGATCACAAGAGCCTGTCTGAAGCTGCGCCCCGAGATTTATGCTCCCCACATCCATTAGAGCTAATGGGAAATGCCTGCATAAATCATGAGTAGCAATGGGGAGTTACAGCTCCAAGTCGCCCTTGGTGTATTTTAACTGCCTGCACTGAATTGAAGCACTCATCCTTTCTGACTAGCACGCATCCCCTTGCTAGTTTCCTAGAGGAAGCCTGGAGCTGGGAAGAAAAGTCCAAAGCCCCGGGCTCTAGGTATTGTGTAGCTGTGTGTGCTCAGGTAAATTATGCAACCTCTCTGAGCTATACTCAGACTTCCCATCTGGACAATGAAACCCACATCTCAGGCTGCTGTTGCCAGGAGAATTAAGGTCCTGAGCCCAGTGAGAACCAACACTCCTTTCCTTCCACCATTTCTCCCTCCTTGTGGGATGTGGGTGGGCATGGGGGATGGTTGTGAAGCTTCCAACATGATGTCCTAGTTAGGATTTCTGCTGCTGAGATGAAACTCCATGACCAAAAGCAAGTTTGGGAGGAAAGGGTTTAGTAGGCATAAGATTCTACATCATCATCAAAGAAAGTCAGGACAGGAGCCCAAGCAGGGCAGGAACCCAGAGGCAGGAGCTGATGCAGAGGCCTTGGAGGAGGGCTGCTTATTGGGTTGCTGCATCTCATGGCTTGCTCAGCCTGCTTTCTTATAGACTCAGAACTCCTAGCCTAGGGAGTGGTCCCGCCCACAATGGGCTGAGCCCTATCCCCATCAATTATCAATTAAGAAAATGCCTTACAGCTGGTCTTATGGAGGAATTTTTTTTTCCTCAGTTGAAGTTTCAGTTTCATCCTTTCCAGATAAGTCTAGCTTGTGTCAAGTTGATATAAGACTAGCCAGCAGACGTGAGGGGTGTGTGTGTGTGTGTGTGTGTGTGTGTGTGTGTGTGTGTGTGTGTGTGTGTGTTACACCTTATGTATAGAGTTCAGAGGATAACATTGGATTTTGATCCAGTCCTTCCAGCGTGGTTGAGACAGGGCCTCTTCATCATGACTACTCCAGGTTAGCAGCTTGGGAACTTCTTTGTCTCTTATTCTCTGACTCACATCTTGGCTCATGAGAACACTAGAGACACTAGAGAACCCTCACTCTACTGTGTTTGGCTTTATTTGGTCTCTGAGGATTTGAACTCAGGTTCTCATGATTGTGTGGCAAGTGCTTTACCCACTGAGCCATCTCCCCAGGCCGTCATTTTCTTCTCCTTAATCTCCCAGTGTTGTGCTCTGTGCCAGCCTCCAGTAGAACCTGACTGTGTAAGACAATGCACGCTCCACTTTACCTGAATATGTCCAGACTGCTGTGTTCCCTGCCCCTGGGCCACACATTCAGTCTACTTGGCTTTCCTTCAGTCCCCTCCGGGTTTCCTATCCGTGCTGAGTCAGGGTGTTCCCACTGTGTTTGTGTGAGGGCCGAATTTACACATAGCCTCTGAGGCACTCAAAAAACCAAGAATTTCTCAATCTGCCCAACCGCCAAAGACCAAACACCTGGCAGGAGGCACCTCAGGGGAAGAGCAGTTTATTTTGGCTCCTGGTTTGAGGGAAGGAATGGTGGGAGGTGGTTCTGTGGTGTCAGGTGGTTTTGTGGTTTCATGGTGACCAGTGGTTGGTTCCACAGTGGCCAGTGGTTCCGTGGTGGCAGGACATTGTGACTGGGACTCCTGAGATCTTTGTGAACAGAAAGCTAAACACCTTAAGACTCACTTCCTCAAGGCGCTAGCATCTCCTCCAATAGTATTACCACCTGGGACCAGGTGTTAGCACAGGAGGCTGGGAGAGAGAGAGAGAGAGAGAGAGAGAGAGAGAGAGAGAGGAGAGAGAGAGAGAGAGAGAGAGTTACAGGGGGTAGCCAAATCTAAATCACACTGATGTCCAGTCAGAAAATCTGAATGCTTTCAAGGTAAGACTCATCAGGAGCATTGCCCTCTTTCCTCTGGGAGTGCAGCCTTCTGGAAATGCAGACTTCTGTTTTTCCATCAGTGACCCAAGAGAGGTTGTATCGCTGTGGGTTTGGTACCTGAGGGTTTTGACTGAGAGAACTCCAGGGGTCCTGACTTGACAGCCCAAGCCAGAAGTTGAGTATCTCAGAAGAGAGGTGAGCCTTGTGACCATGGCTTGAGGCAATGGTCATTCCCAAAAGTATTTCAGTGCTGGAACAAAGGGTGTCCTGATGGGGTGAGACATGTCACCCACATCTGTTGAGACTTCCTAAACCTCTCTGCTGTCTTCCAGGCCAGAGATGTGAAAGCTGGCCTTCAGAAGACCACTTCTTTTGCTATTTCCTCAAATCTATCGTTAATAGCCAGCCAGATGCTAACATCTGACAACGGATGCTCTCATGTTGTCCAGATTAGCCTTGAACTTGCTACAGAGCTGTGGATAACCTTTAACTCTCAGTCCTCCTGCCCCCATCTCCTGAGTGCTGGATTGCAGATGGGCATCACCTTACCTGACTGATACTGTGTTGGGGCAGGAACCCAGGGTCTCGCATGTGTGTACTAGGTACATAGTCAACTGGGTGGCATTTCTAGCCTTGACCATGCTTTTTAGAAAAGATGTGTGTTTGTGTGCCTCTGTGTACATGAGTGCATGGGCCTGTGAAGGCCATGCTCCTCGGCATGAGCATTACAGCCGCTTGTCACCTGCCTGATGTGGGTGCTGGGAACTGAACTCGGATTCCCTAGAAGAGCAGTATGTGCTCTTCACCATCGAGCCAATGCTCCAGCCCCATTGGCCATGATCTTTTTAACCAAATCTGTGGGCATTTCACATGGCCACATGGGGCTGGTGATACAAAGAAAAGAGCAGATGGCAAAGGTGAAGGCTGTGTTCATTCCCTTAAGCGCACCCAAATCCAGAGAGGGGATTTGTGTTCCGTGAAGCGGTGCACAAGTCACTGAGACAGGGGACTGCCACCCTTGATCCAGGTTCAGGGGAGAAAGTGTGAGAAAGTGCTTGTTTTGTTGTTTTGCGCTCTCTCTCTCTCTCTCTCTCTCTCTCTCTCTCTCTCTCTCTCTCTCTCTCTCTCTCTCTCTCTCTCTCTCTCTCTCCCCTCCCCCTCTCTCTCTGTGTGTGTGTGTGTGAGTGAGAGAGAGAGAGAGAGGTGAAGATGGAATAATCTGGGAAGAAGGAATCTCAACTGAGAAAATGACACTATCAGGTGGCTTGTAGGTTAGGTCTGTGGGAGACATTTTCTTGATTTATGGTTGATATGGGAGAGCCTGAACCCCCTGTAGGCAGGCAGTGGTCAGGTGGTCTTGAGTTGTTTAAAAATACAAGTTGAGTGAGATGTGAGGAGCAAGAGTCAGCAGTGTTCTGCTATGACGTCAACCTCGGTTTGTGTCTTATAGTCTTGCCTGTGATGGACTGTGATATAGCCTGTAAGTCAAGTCCTCTCCTCCCCAAGCTGCTTTTGGTCATGGTATCTACTGTAGCACTAGAAAGCAAACTGGAACAGGACCTATCGAGATTTTCATGTCAACTGGGATACTTGAATGGCGCAGTTAATTGATATGAACAGTTGACAGAAACCAAGATGGCTCCAGGGAAGTGGGTCATTTGGCACTGGTCTTAGCCAGTGTGCTGTTGCTGTGAGAAGACCTCCAAGAAAAGTCAGCTTGAAACTGGACAGCTTTTGGCCCAGTTTCCAGAGATTCCATTCAATAGTTATTGGTTGGCCCTGTTGCTTTTAGTCTCATGGTGAGGCCGATCATCATGGCAGATAGTAGGTGGAGGCAGATAGCATGTGTTAGAGCAAAGCTCCTCACCACACTACAGCTGGGAAACAGAGAGACAGGAGGAGTCAACCTCTTTCCATAAGGTTTACCTGCAAGGGGTTCAATTACTTCCCAACAGTGCCGCCAGCTGGTAAGTAAACTTTTACTCAATATGAGCTCTTCACATCCAGCTAGGGAAGGTGGAGTC
This sequence comes from Rattus rattus, assembly GCF_011064425.1. Classification (NCBI taxonomy): domain Eukaryota; kingdom Metazoa; phylum Chordata; class Mammalia; order Rodentia; family Muridae; genus Rattus; species Rattus rattus. Next base: position 35,150,563 of record NC_046162.1, read on the forward strand.
TGATGGAGGCAGGATATGGTCTTCCGGCTGCAAGTCCCCAGGACGGATGGTTTGGTCTCATGCAAACAATTGTGATGGTGAACACTCAGTTCATTTCTGTGGCTGTGACAAAATCCTGACAAAAAGCAACCTGAAGGAAGGCTTATGTGGCTCACAGGTTGAGGGCTCACAGTTCGAAGGTACACAGTCCTTTGTGCCAGGGGAGGAAGGGCAATAGGAGCATGGGGCAGCCGGTCACAGTCTATCCACAGTCGGGAAGTGGTGAGGGCTAATCGCCGTTGTTCATCTTGCCTTCCTCTTTGGATTCATCCCATGATCCATACCCACGGAATGGTACCACCTACAGTTAAAGTAGGTCTTCTCTCCTCTATTAACCTAATCTAGAATCTCCCTCATGAACACACCCAGACTTTTGATTTTAGATCCCATCAAACTGTGATTAGTGTTGGCCATCTCAGTGAGCATGCTGGAGACTCCAGCTCTTTTATTAAGGACTCGGCATCCTTGAGGACTGATGTGGAAAGGCCTTGTCTCCTGTGTGATAGGCTAGATCACTGGCCCTCACCTCCTAGCCCCACCATGTCAGCAAGGAATGAGCTGCCCAGGCTCTGTGGGAATTACTCTCTGGTCTTTCTAGCCCCCTTTGCTGAGCATTCCCCAAGGAGAGCACTTTGGGTACCTGAAAATTTACAGAGATGTGTCAAAGTCCCTTCATCTCCAAGCCAATAAAAATAAAATTGATGGCCCTCATAAAAATGATTGCTCTGTTCTCAGATGGCTCCTTTAGAGCTGACTGGGTGGGGCGTATATCTAATAGATCCGCCAGAACCTGATTGCTAGTGGGGTCTCTGGACCTTCAGGTAGCTATAGCTGGAGATGCCACTTCTTCAGGCATCAGGACTGTGAGTGTGGAACAGGATGGAAAGATGGCATGACCATACATCTACTGTATCAAGAATGTGGACACACGAGCCTCAAGGCTGCTCTGAGACGCTATGGCATAGTCTGAGTGCAATGTGTAGAGGGCTGATGGTGTTATCTGTACACTCGTGTGTGTGTGTGTGTGTATGTGTGTACATGTGTGTGTGCGTGCTTATAAAGGCTAGAGCCTTGTGTGTCTCTCTGTTTTTCTCCTTTGTGTTTTAGGTAGGGTCTCTCAGTTTCTGATCAGAGAGCACTGATTCAGTTAGGTTGGCTGGCCAGCAAACCCCAGGGGTGTCCACTTATCTCTGCTTCCCCAGCTCTAGGGTTATGATAGTGTGTTACTATATTTCTATTTTTTTACGTGGGGTCTGGAGTTCAAACTCAGGTCCTTGTGCTCATGTGGCAAGCACTTCACTGACTGAGCTATACAACTCTTGCTATATTTTATTAGGGTGCATAATCATCTCTGAGAATCTTCTTTCTGGTACCACAATGGGGAAATAAACTGAAGCCTGTGTTTCTAGATGAAGTAGAACCAGGTGTTGTGGAGCTCATATCCCAAGCAGAAATCAGACACAGAGTTTGTGCATATGGAAGAGAGTGTAGTAGCTGCTTTGAGAAAGCTACTAGTGGCTATCTCAAGGCCAGCTAATCCCAGCGAATAGTTGGGCTCCTTCATGGGCGAGGGGTTTGATGCAATCTTCACAGAAACTCACCATTTCCTCTTGTCTTCCCAGAGACTCTGAATGTGGTCAGAATGAGTTTGACACAGGTGCTCTGTCACCTGGACAGATGTCCCTCCTGCTCACTGGTAACAGCCATCCTCACTTTCAGCTTAGCCATGTGTCTAACATGTGGTGTCTAAAATCATTATAAGCTGAATCTCTTTTAACACTCTAGGCATCTGGTGATACATTGATATTGTGATCAATAATGATGGGCAATATTTACTGAGCGTCTACTGTGGGCTAGAGATAGCCTGGGGGGATGTAGCAGAGACTATGAACTTCAAGGTTCTTATTCTCATGGAATATGTATTCTACAAACACCACCAGCTTCCCTTTCCCATAGAAGCCAAGACCAACTCTTATTTTGCCCTGTCTCTAGCAGATCCTTATCACAGTGATACCCTACATCAGATGAGTAATACCAGGTCCAGTGTGTAATAGACTGTGCCATATAGAGGGTCCCAAAAGACACAAGGTAGAAAGAATATCCCCTAGACCAAGCAGGTAGACTCGGGGAAGGGACAGGATGGAAATGGCCCCTTGCCACCTGACTTCCAGGTCTCCTGCTAAGAGGCCTGCTGGCTCTGAGCCTCTCCCAGGCTGGTTTACCTTTACTTCCCTGTCCCAGACAGACAGGGAGCCTTAGCTCTTCATAGCATGTGAGATGGGGCTCAGGGGCTCCTCCTTGGGTCCCATCTTTAGAAAAGACAATTACAGAATTCCCTCTGTTTCCTACAAGGCCCACTAGGAAGGGACTTCTATTCATCCTGAAGGCAGCTCATTTTATCTCTGTGGAAAGAGGATTCTCAAAGCTAAGGGCAGAGGTGGGACTCAAGCCTTGAGCTCTGGGCTCCAGGGTCTTGTGTGTGCGCCAAACTGTATGAGCTGTTTTCCGAGTCTTTCCTGGTGTGGGCATCATTGCTTTGTCCTAATTGTTTGGCTCTATTTGGTTTTATTGTTACATTAGGTCCTGGGAGATGATTACATTTCATGAAATGGAGTGATTGATTGACCTTTTGAAATGTCAGCTGCTGCTCCGGGGCTCCAGGGGATTTTGCGAGCCTTGTGCATCCACGCTAGCAAGGCGCTCCTCTAATGGGCGAGATACCAGCAAGGGGGGAGCTTGCAGTGGAGGACCTGAGGCATAAAATCATCCACAGAGTTTGAACAAATCCTGCCTTGACGTGGGGTCAGAGCATAGGAGAGTGGCAGCAAGAAGGCAGGGAATCAAGAAGCTGCCAGTCTGTTATGGAGCTGGATGCTAATTCAGTTCCTGACACACTCCTTTCAGAAGAGAGAAACTCTTCTCCCATGGGAACTATCCCAGATGGTTACTTCCTGCTAAAACCAGGGCGTTGTGGTCATGACCTGCTGATGAGCCCCTCCCACACTCTTCTTGGACACTCCCAGTTCTTGCATGGGTGACTGTGGCCTGACAAGAGCCCCTGTGTAGCCACAATGGCTTCCAGAGAATCATGGAAATCGCCATTCATTGGGAACTATTCTTCCTGCTTTAAAAGATGGCCCCTGAGTCCTACATTGCTTCCAAATGTAAAGGCTTTGTCAGACCAAGGGAGAAGAGTAAGATTAAACTGTTTTGCTTCCTGTCATGCCAAAGGCAATGGCCAGCAGTCTATGCTCATGAGTGTCTCAGCGTGTGTTCTGTAATGCTCACAGAGAACCAGGATGTAACGATAAAACGTTCTGGGAAGTGACTTTTAGGAAATTTCCCAACACAATGGTTGGCAATGTTAAGATCCAGGTGCATTTTGTGTGTTCCCTCTCCCAAAGGCTGGCATGCTAAGTACTTGGTCCATTGTGCTGTGTAATTCTTTTGGGACCCTGGTTAGTTCCTGTCAGAGCCAGTTGATTTTTTTTTAAAGGGGTGGTGGTGGTGGTGGTGGTCCTTGCCTACTTCTCTGTCTTCCTATTTTATTGTGTAATGTCTTTGGCATTACTCACCCTCATCCCTCACTAAGCCTTAGCCATAAGCAAACAGTTGAAGCCACCATATCTTAGACCGTCAGCCTCCAAAACCACGAGCAAAGTAAACCTCTCCGCTTTATAAAGGATCCAACCTAAGGCGTCTTGTCATAGCAACAGCAACAGACCAACACAATACATGGTATGTGAAGGTCTTTGGGTAAGTCTTCACTGTCTTCAGATTGTTCACTCTTCAAGGCATAGTCTATTTTATTTTATTCTTTAGAAAACTGGTAATTCTAGTACATCAACGTTAGTGTTTTTCTTTTCGCTGACATGCTTAACCAACCAGGAAATCCTTTTGGTAGCCATACTTAGTAAATGAAATATTACCAATCAACTTTCCAGTATTGATTACAATAACACCACACAAGTAATTATAAGCATGACGGCCACTCTGACAGGGATGAAGTGAAATCTCAGTACCTTTTTCTTTCCCAAGTGAGAGATTTATTTCCAACATCAATTGCATATCAGACAGTTGCTTGTGGAGTCAGAATAAAATCTGAAGTGGAATATTCAAATCCCTATAATATATTGCAAGTGGCCTGGCGAGATAGGCCACTGGGTACAATAATAATACAAACGTTATGAGCGTAACCAACTGCTTTATGATTGGATTTGAGTGCCATTTCACAGGGGGGAACTGAAGGCTAGAAGTTCATAGGCACTAGGGAAAAGCCTATTACTATTATATTATTTCATTATATGGACACATTCTCAAACTGCCTTCTAAATATATATGTATATATCTATATCTATCTAATATCTATAATCTATCATCTTATCGATAGCTATACCTATATCATCTATACCTCTATCTATCTATCTATCTATCTATCTATCTATCTACCTATCTATATCTTTATATCTATATTCCACATAGAAGAATGAAGCTCTTAATCCTCAACAGAGAAGTGAAGAAGACAGGGATTAGCCAAACTAGTCAAAGTGCAGAGAGCAAGTATCTGTGGACAGCTCAGAACACCTATATCACACCCCCATACACAAGGCTCATGGAATGTCCCAGAAAGGGGTGGGGGCGCAGAAAGACTGGTAAGAGTCATAGGATTGAGGAGGACTGGGCAAGAGAATATCTATCAAAACAGAACCACTGTAATCACGAACCCACAGCAGCTGTGGTTGTCTGCACAGGACCTGTATAACATCTAGCCAGTCCGCATTCTAGCACTGATGAGGGAGGGGCCACAAGCTCCTTGTACTAACTGAGAAGATATTGACAGTTGATGGGTAGAGGAAGAGCAGTCAGTTTCTAAGGGTGTAGTCCCTGGTAGGTTGACCATACTCTATGGTCCTAGACTCATGAACTTATAGGCAACAGTAATTAAACTTAGTGGTTTGTAAATAACAAAGAAGTCATGAATTTGGGGGAGAGAGAGATGGGTTTGATAAAAGAGATGAGAATCCAGGAAGGATTGGAGGAAGAGGGTCAGAGGATCAAAGTATGTTGTGTACAAAATTCTCAAAGAATAAACAAATATACATATATTTTATGATTAACATTTGTTTTATCATGAGTCCTTTGAGAAGTTTACACAATGTGTTTCGATCATATTTGTTCCCCATACTCCTTTCTTACTCACCCAGCTTTATATCAATTAAAAAACATTTCCTTGAATTTTTTTTAAGATTTATTTATTTAGTGTGAGTACACTTTACTCACTTCAGACACACCAGAAAAGGGCACTAGATCTCATTACAGGTGTTTGTGAGCCATCATGTGGTTGCTGGGAATTGAACTCAGGACCTCTGGAGAGCAGTCAGTGCTCTAACCACTTAGCCATCTCTCCAGCCCCCTAGAATTTTTCTTAATGGAAGTTCTGAATTTTTAAAATCAATTCTTTGAAGTCTCAGTGTCTTGTCTTTAGCCTACCAATACAGCTTTGAGCTGTGTTTCTTTATAGCTCTAAAGATATCGAACAGAGTTTCATGAATTTATTGGCCATTTGTATTTCTTTTGAAAAGTGTTGGTTCAGTTAATTTGCCATTTTTAAAAAACATGGATTACTTGTTCTGTTGGTGTTTCTTTCTTTCTTTCTTTTTTTTTGAATTCTTCATATTCTCTTGGTGTTAATCCATCGACGACGACGACGAGCTGGCTCAGATTTTTCCTTCTATTCTGTAACTTGTCTCTTTGCTCTGTTAATGGATTCCTTACTCTGCACACGTATTTTAAGTCTGTTAGTTCTCATCCTCACTTCCAGAGCTAGCAGAGACCTATTCAGGAAGCTATGGCTAATGTGTCTTAACATGAACACGCACTTACAGGGATGGGTGAGGACTGCTTACAGGAACACTGACAGAGAGAGAGAGAGAGAGAGAGAGAGAGAGAGAGAGAGAGAGAGAGAGAGAGAGAGAACTATTCCTGGAAAGCTCACCCCCAGCAAGGGTGAGAAGGTACAAAACCTGGACTCCCCAGGTTCTCTGCATGGCTTACAGACAGCTCAACAGGTCTGAGAGTCTCTCAAGCTGCTCCACCTGGTCTGGATCAGCAGTCCTTACTGTTTATATAGCTTTGGTGTGGGAGGAGTTTTGTGTATAGGGCTAGTTTTAGGCACCTTCTGAGAGTCTTAATGGACCTCCCTTTAGAACTCCGTGACTTTTGTGGAGTTTCTCTCCAGAATGGAAGGCTTTGACTTAACTCACAGGAAACCACTTCACGATGCTCTCACATCCCAGGATGGCAATGTGTACCACTAGGGCCCCATGTGGCCCATCTGACACCACATTTGGCATGAAGCAGGGCCTTCCACTCTCAGATCTGGTCCTCTTCTCAGTGACCATAAGGTATAAACGACAGGTATACAACCTTGGTGATGGTGCCTGCCTATGGCTACATTGGGGACCTCCTTGGAAGGGGACCCATTGAGTATCTGTGCATTTGTTCCATGACATATCTGGGTATGGCCTTTCTTCATATGAACACTAATAACTTTATATTTTGTGTTCTCTTTGGTGAGGACCTGGAATTTAAGGCTAGCATTATATTGCATGTTAGTCTGTGTTATGTCTTGGTCACTGTGACTGTAAGGAGGCATGGAAAACATAAGGATTTTCTCAAGGGGTCTCTATTGCTTTAGATATGTTATTAGGGCTGTACTCATAGAAACCTCCAAACCACCAGTCACTTATCTAAGGCTTCTAGTTAAGCCAATCAATCTCTCTCTCTCTCTCTCTCTCTCCTCCTCCTCTCTCTCTCTCCTCCTCCTCCTCCTCCTCCTCTTCCTCCTCCTCCTCCTCCTTCTTCTTCTTTCTCCTTCTTTTGGTTTGTTTTTTTAAGACAGAGTTTCTCTGTGTAGTTCTGACTGTCCTGGAGCCCGCTCTGTAGACCAGACTGGCCTCAAACCTATAGAGATCTGCTTGCCTCTGCCTCCTGAGTGCTGGGATCGAAGGCATTCACCACCACCACAGTTTCTTACTATTAACAAAAATGCAAAACAAAACAAAACAAAGCCCAAACATCGAAACAATCAAATACAAAACTCGGCACAAGGGAGCTATGGTATAGGGGTGGTGGCGGGGAGGAAGACTCCCCCCTTCCTTCTGTTTAAGCCCAGAGAGCTGAACTCAGCTGATCTCCAGCCCAAGCCCCCCCTGCATCCTTCTGGTGGCTCTTCCTGAGGCTTGACCTGGCCATGGTTCCGTACTTCTCCCTCTGCCCATCACCGTGTCCATCACAGGACAGCTGTCTCGAATCCCATGTAAGTGGTGGCTATGTAGATGCATACATGGAATACAGCTATTTCCCTGCAGAGATGTTGTCCCTACATTGTCTTCCGTGGGAGACCGAGAGAGGCTGGAATGAGCAGAGCAGTCTAGTGTAACCCCATGTTCTGGAGCAGTCAGTGCCTCTCGTTTGGATAGACAATTTCTTCCACTTCCCCAGGGACTCACGTCTCCAGAAGGTCCTGTGATGAGTGACCTTGCAGGACTCCTGGACTTCCCCACCCTTCTGCTCAGAACCCTGCAGGGTTCTAGTTCATCTGTGACTTGTATCACTCGGTCTGTGTATTCTTTAGGAACTGTGAGATCTCCCTCTGTAAGCTGTTTCACTTCCGGAAACTTCCCCAGCCACTTCCTCTTCTATCTCTCCTCCATGTGGTCAGGACAGACTGTGGTCATTTGCACAGCCCATCTAATGTTTTATAGAAATGTCTGATGGGGAATGGTCCAGCCAGCCTGCTGCAGGGCTAGGAAGTGGATCACAAGGCCTGCATTCAGCAGAGACTCTCCTGGTATCTGATGTGGGCTCTGGTGTCCAAGGAGACCATAGAGCCCTGGGCTTCTGTGACTGAGCCTGACCCTGACTTTGTAAATATCTTCTCTCAGCCTGCCCATCCGAGCGGCAGCCTGTGCAGGAGCCCCTTTATGGCGATCTAATTGGAGTGGTAACGGATGGAGCATTCTACCACCGCTAACAGCGAGATTGGAATTTGAGGAGACGCAGAGACAAATTACCTCTGAATTTTCTTGCAGCCGTAAAAGCTTTTTACTGTATAGTAATTTTCCATTTCTGCTGCAGGCATATTTGCATATTGCTTAACAATTTATCTCCTGTCATTTGTCAGATATTATCCATCTCCAGTTAATAAGCTAAGACAGGTCATATTAAGACTTTGCAGGCTCACCTCAGCGGTCCTGATGCCCTGCCTCCAGGCCTCCTTGCAGGGAGAACAAACTGAGAAGCTTGGCTACGTGAGAGAGGCCCTGTCCTCAGCACCTTCCACTCCTTGTCCCCATGTGGACGAGACAGGAGCCATGGGCAAGAAGTGCCCTATCATGGCTGTGTCTCTGTTGCCTTCGGAGGCACCAGTATTCCAGCCCTCCTTTGATTTGGCAGCATTTGGATTTTATTCCTGGCTCTGGCTTCCCTGGCTGCAGAGAACCATGCTTATTCCTTTTTGTCCTTGGAACTTCTAAAACAGGCACTCTAGAACAAGGTTCATTATCTGACCACTTTATTTGTGTGTACATGCATATTTAAACACACACACAATACATACATGCACCACAGACATGTACATATTTATGTGCACACACACATACCATTTCTTTCAGGCCAAGGTTTCCATGGAGCCCCAGTCTGTGGGACAGGTAAATGGAGGTGTTGGCAGACAAATAGAGGATGGATCCCTGTATTCCTGCCTGTTCACACAGGACCCCAGTGCTCCCCTATGTACAGAGGTCCCAGGGTACTTCCTGGACACTTGAGACCCCAGGACCAGAGTGGGAATGTGCGTGGCAGAGTGTTCTTGGTCCTGGCCCTAGCCCTGACACGTGAAGTTTTGGACTTGTCAATGCATTTGTCTAGCACTTGCTGCTTCAGGAAGGAAGCAATAGCATTTTCCAGTTTTTAATTAAGACACTAGGATTATGCTCACTTTGAGTTCCTGGACTGGTAGTAGGTTCTGTTAGCCATTGGTAGACAGATTTTTGAGAGGAAAGAAAAATGGTTTGAAGCGGAATGTGTGATTAGATTTGCATAATTGAATTGAAATGGAATTAAAGGGTCGTGTGTTTACACAGCAATGCCTAAAATCAGATTGCAGTGATGGGCGCTCAGTACTAAAATGGGCTCCTTAGGGACGTGTGAGTATCTGCTTCCCAGAATGTGTACGAGCTGGAGAGAAGTTGGGCTTGGGGGCTGGTCTCTTGGACTGCCTAGAACTGGGCCACAATGATATTGGTGATGATGGTAGTGCTTACCAGGTGCTTCCAGGTCATACCATGTGGCTGACATAGATTTCCTTAGGGGATCTTCATGTCACCCGAGCCCAGGCAGGGATCCCACAGAACATACTCTCTTAGCTATTGGTTGTGTATCAGAATGAGGCCTGTGCTCTCACCTTAAACTGGGAATGGTTTCCACTGTGAACACGCCAAGCAAGCATGTGCTTTCTATGTGTCCACCGCCATTCTTTCTTAGACGTTTGCCTTGTGCTCTTATTCTGATCTGAAAATGAGGTGTCAACGCATGCCAATCAGAGGATATGGGCAAGGGAACTAAGCATCTGTGACAAGTGGTGACAGGCCATCATAGACTGCTAAGATGTGTCCTCTGTGGTTAAATGCACTGCCCAGCAATGCCAGTGTGTGCTTAGCCACTAAAGAACCTGGGACGTGTGTGTGTGTGTGTGTGTGTGTGTGTGTGTGAGAGAGAGAGAGAGAGAGAGAGAGAGAGAGAGAGAGAGAGAGACAGAATGAGGACTCATCCACTCAATGTGGAATGCCAACAAGACCAAATCTTGACAGTCTTGATGGAGACATTGACATTTCTCATTCACACAGAATGTATTCAGGATCCATGTGTGTGTGAAGTTGCAGAGAGACCCATCCTTCAAAGGTTATGAGAAGTTCCACTCTTTCTTCTCTGAGATTGTCTGTCTCCCACAGAGTCAAAAATCCAGTAGAATTTACAAACGAAGCCTGGAAGTGGTGCCCTCCAGAATAGAGTTGGATCTCCTCAGCTATTCTACTTTTCTTGCCCACAGAAAGCCTGGGGAACAGGGCAGGTCCTCATACTTGGAAAGCAGGCACTGAACTGACTGAGCTGTCTCCGGAGCACGACTCGTACATGCAAAGATCTGGCGCCCAGTGTTTGCATGGATAAGTAAACTAAGGCCAGGAGAGACTGCCTGTGCACTGGGTCAGCAGAATGATGGCAGATGTCTGGGGTCATTTCCTGGCTTTATGTTATGTGATTTCCCTGGGCAGGTTGAACAAACATCTATTCACCTCCGATAGGACGCTAAAGACAGACCAAAGTAACAACTACATCTAGTCTGGCTCTAAGAACCAGACTTCCAGAACTATGGGTGAAGGGGTTATTTACAGGAACATGGGTGACTTTAAAACAGCTGTATCATCAGAAGGCTCACCCTAGCATGGGCGAGGACCCGTGAAAGCTCCCCAGAGCACCCTGCACACCTTGAAGGCAGCTCCATTGGAGGTCATCCCCATTGTCTAGCAACTGCTTTTTAACCTCTTGTGTAACCTTGAGGGGGGCCTTCAATTTCAGGAGCTTCTGGCACCTTTATGTTTGTTTACTCCCTGAGTCTTAATGAGTCTCTTCTTTCCTTCCAGGAAGGGAATGTTTCATTTCAGAGGAAATTGCTACACGACACTGCACAGCCATATTGGAGCTCTTTTCAGCAGGCAGATGGTGGTATCATGGCTGAGTCTTTTCTCTATCCTGGGATATAGTTAGCCATCCTTGGTGTAGCAGAGCACAAGGCTTCTCCAGGTATTCTTGCTTTGGCCAATGGAACATTCGCCAGCAGAGTGTGAACAGAAACTTGCAGTATGCTTTTTGAATGTGTGGGCTTTCTTGTATCATTGGCTAGGTGGTTTAGAAGGTTCTATAGGTAGCTGCTGAGCCTGCACAGGCTCTTCAGAATAAGGACCAAGGACAAAAGTACACCTATCAAGACCCGTGGAGTACAGTCTGGGGCAGGTGAACCCCAGCTGCATGAGCTAGACTTCAGCCAGACTCCAGATTTGGAAAAGAAAATGCTGTACAGTGTCTTAAGATTTTGCTTGTTGCATGGCACAAACTTAGGAGCCTCTGTTTTCTCTGTAAATAAAAGTTGTCTTAGTCAGGGTTACCATTGCTGTCATGAAACACCATGACCAAAACAACTTGGGGAGGAAAGGGTTTGTTTGGCTTATACTTCCACAACCCAGTTAAAAGAAGTCAGGGCAGGAACTCAAATGGAAAACAAACCTGGAGGCAGGAGCTGATACAGAGGCTATAAAGGGGGTGTCGCTTTACGGCTTACTCCACATGGCTTGTTCAGCCCTCTTTCTTATAGAACTCAGAACCACAGATCAAAGATGGTACCACCCACAATGGGCTGGGCCCTTCTAGTATCAGTCACTAATTAAGAAAATGCCCTACATTTGGATCTTAAGGAGGTATTTTTCTCCATTGAGGCTTCCTTATCTGGAATGACTCTAGCCTGTGTCAAGTTGACATAAGACTAGCCAGCAGGGGTATGAACAGTCTCCAGTATGAGTGCATAGGCCCCTTCTCTTGAAGTTTCCTTCAGGTTCTAGGCTTTGGAGTAGCATCCTAGGGGTGTTCCATGGTGCTATCTGCATGCTCCTTGTAGGCAAGCATGGAAGCATTGTACACAGTGTTGTGAAGAGCTGTGCTCTAGTTACTTTCTGTTGCTGTGAACGCCATGACTGAAAGCAACGTGGAGAGGAAATGGTGTACCTGGCTTACACTTCCTGTTATAGGCTATCATCCAGGGAGATCAAAGCAGGAACTCAAGGCAGGAACCCAGCCAGAGGCAGGAACTGAAACAGAGACCATAGGGATGCTGCTTAATGGCTTGCTCCTCATGGCTTGCTCAGTCTCCTTTTCTTTTACAATGAGGGCCCACCTGCCCAGGAGTGACACTACACACAGTGGGCTGGGCACTCCCACATCCATCGATCATTAATCAAGACAATGCCCCACAGACTTGCTTATAGGCCAATCTGATGGGGTCGTTTCCTCATCTGAGGTCCCCTCTTCCCAGCTGACTCTGGAATGTGTCATAGTGACAAAAATAACAAGCAGCTTGTTTTCCCTCTGTGACTTTGACTTTGTCATCGGAAGGTTGAGGCCGTACTTCTATTTGATTTCTTCCATGTAGCTGTATATGTGCGTCTGTGTGCATGTGCGCATGCGTGCATGCGTGTGTGCGTGTGCGTGCTTGATATGCGCTCATTGAGTTAAATGCAAAGGAATGGACAGAGCCTGCCACCTAGAATGTGCTAGAACTCAATTAGAAATCTGTGTAGAGCTGAGGGTAATGACTTGGAGATGAGTCCTGCAGCTAGCTGAGTTCTTTTTTTGTTTTTGAAGACTTTTCTTCCCCAGTGACAGAGACAGATGCTGGGAGGATGCCAAGGGACAAGTATTCCCCAGTAAGAATGGCACTGTGAGAGTCACCCTTTTTTCCTGGTGCCTTGGGGACTCTGCAAGTCCATGCTGCTGAATTAACTCACAAGGTCCCTGGAAGGTGGCAGCCTTCCTTTGGGCCATAGGCAGCTGGCCCACACTGTCTCTTGGCCTTGGGAGCTAGAGCCTGCAGAGAGACTCACCAAAACCGATCTGCATGAATTATGCAGTGCCAGAGGCGCCCACTTCAGATTGAGTTGATAAATTCAGCGTCTTAAGAAGAAATAGGTTCTGACAACTGGGGGCTCCCATTTTCACTCCTCATTAGCCCTTGGTAAGCTTGAGTTTTCTTGGTGAATTTATGTAAATGAGGGAGGAGATGGGAGTTTGTCTTTTTCATTACTTCTGAGAGGGAGAATGTGTGCATTTGTTGGGGCAAGTAGACAGCAGTGTGATCTGGGTAAGAGGAGGCTGTTGGTATCAAGTCTTGCTCTCCAGCAGGGTCATGGAGGGACTGCATCCGGGCTGTGGACATTGGATAGGCAGGGTTTCCCCCAAGCTTGGCTCACGTTGACCTTGGCTCTAGGCTCCTTGCATTCTTCCTTCTCATAGTGAACAGTAAGAGGAGGATTCTCACAGGACATCTCCCAGTCCCTGGCTGTCCAGCAGGGCAGTCCCTGCAGGAAGCACATTCTTCCTTATGTGATGCTTTCACTATTCATTGACAGAGACAAAGAGGAGAGCTGTCAAAAGATGTGCCCACCGTTGCCATGGCGCTTCCCAAGCCCCCGTTTTGCCCTCTGCTAATTTCTCCTAATCATCTTGCATTTCAGGCCCTTCAGCTGAACACAGTGATGTCTGGTCTCAGGAGCTTACACTAGGGTGTTGGGGATCCTCTCCCATTGAGTGCCCTTTTGGGCAGACTCAGTACTATTCAGATTGTTGAATCCAAGTTGCAGCTCAGAAATCTGCCTGTGTGTGTGTGTACATGCGCACTCATGTACACTCATTTGATGTCCAGGGAATGTAGCGACTGTTGGGGGTGAAGTTCTTGATGAGGAAGTTTCTCAGTGGGGACTTTCTGTCTTCTCTCCCTAGGATGCTTAACAATGATGGATCTAGAATCGCCTAGGAGACCAACCTCTTGACCTGTTCCTATAGGAAGGAGTTTCTATATTAGGTTAATGGAGGATGAAAGACCCCATCCATAAATGTGGATTCTCCATTGAATAAAATGTAGAAAGTGGGCTGAGCAGCAGCAGACAGAATATGACCAGCTGTCTAACACTCTTGCCACAGTGCCTTCCCCACCATGATGGACTGTACCCTCGTGAGCCCAAACGAACCCTTCTTCCTTTTGCTTCTTTTTTTTTTTTTTTTTAGGAGCTGGGGACCGAACCCAGGGCCTTGTGCTTGCTAGGCAAGCACTCAACCACTGAGCTAAATCCCCAACTCGTCTTCCTTTTGCTTCTTTTCAGGTATTTGGTCACAGCAATGAGAAAAGTAACTCATACACTCCCCATGGTCTCTCTTGCCTGATCTAGATGAACAATAGCCACACGAGGAATCCATATGTGGTGGTTTGTATATGCTTGGCCTAGCAAGTGGCACTATTAGGAGGTATGGCCTTATTGGAATAGGTGTGGCCTTGTTGGAGGAAGTGTACCACTGTGGGTGTGGGCTTTAAGACTCTTGTCCTAGCTGCCTGGAAGCCAGACTTCTGTTTGCCTTCTGAACAAGATTTCATTGATGATAATGGATCAAACCTCTGAACCCGTAAGCCAGCCCCAATTAAATGTTGTCCTTATAAGAGTTGCCTTGGGGGGTTTGGGGATTTAGCTCAGTGGTAGAGCGCTTGCCTAGGAAGCGCAAGGCCCTGGGTTCAGTCCCCAGCTCCGGAAAAAAAAAGGAGTTGCCTTGGTCGCGGTGTTTGTTCATAGCATTAAAACCCTTATTACAACATTGTATATCCACCTGGCCATCCATTTTGACTGATAATTTTTAAGGAGTTGCTATAACAAGGTACCCAGGACTGGGAGACTTATAAACTTAGAACTTCACTTGTTTTGAGGTTCTGGGTGGTAGGGAAGGGAAGAGCATGGTGTGGCATTTGCTCAGCATCTGGAGGAGGCTTTATCCTGTGTCGCACCATGGTATAGTTGGTCTTTGCTATGTTGTGGGTTCTTCTTTCTTTCACCATTTTCCATCCATTTTCTTTTACCTTTTCAACCCCCCAACACTAGGTAAGAGACAGAAAAGGATAGAGAAGAAAGGGAAGAGATCCCTGAATAAAGTGAAGAGTTGGTAAGGGGGTGACATTATCATTAGAGATGTTGATTAGAGGTGTCAAGTTCCTTGGGGCAAGTTAATCTTCACTGCTAGCATATCTAATTTCTTCTTGTTGCTTCTCCATCCACTACTACTTAACAAACCGTGACCAACAACAGCCAACAACAGCCGACATCAACCAATAACAACCAACCAGCAACCCACCCCACCTCTTGGGGACCCTAGCATTTATTTACCCTTGAAAAAGTCCCCAGAATCACACAATCACAGAAACTATCTGCAGCTGTCAACATCACACCTTTGCTAGAGCACGAGGCAAATCGTAGTTGCTGTAGACAGTCTGAAGCAGCCCCATATCCCACACGTGAGATTAAAATGAAAACATATTCTTATAATATTTTTGTGTTTTTTTTTTTAAAAACCAAGTGTCCAGAATTGTCATTACAATACAAAGCATCATGTAGGAGACAGAGCAAGTGTAGCATCTCAGGTCTCCTTGCTTTTACAAGCCACAGAGGTCATTATGGTGCTCACTTGCCCCCCATAGAGAACTGTAATCACTTCCCAAAAGCCTCTTCCAACGTCACAAAATGATGGCTCAACATGAAATGTCATGGGCTCAGGTGTGTTTGTTCCCAAATTCGTATGTTGAAACTGAGATGATGGAATGCAACGGGGCCTTTGCTAATGATGGTAGCTGTCAAAATGACAGGGACTGGAAGCAAAGCTGGCCAGGAGGATATGGAAAGGCACTAGGAGCCTGTCCCTCCCAGATGGATGTTAGACTGTAAACCCTCAGAAGGAGGAACCATGGACTACAGCCTGAGTCTGGGAGACCCCTAAAAGTCAGTGTTTTAAAGGTTTGGACACCAGCTGCAGTGCTGTTGGGATGTGGTGGAATCTTTTGGAGGAAACTTGGGGAGGACGTTAGGTCATTGAATATATTCACCTGAAGAAGACATTAAGACCTGGCCCCTCCCCCCTCCTTTTTTTTTTTTTACTCCCCAGCAACCATGTAAGTAGCCACCTCTGTCCTGCATACCTACCATATTGTATTATGTAGCCACAAGGTCAAGCCACTGTGGATTGAGATCCCTAAACTCTAAGACAAAATAAATCTTTCCTCTTTTTTTCAGTAATGAAAATACTTTTTTTCAGTAATGGAAAACTGACTACCTGTGCTTCTTACTTCTCATAGTGTCCCCAGAGTCTAGGGGAGTACATAACATAAAATATTTGCCTAAGTATATTTTGTGGGTGTTGCGGCTTGAGTGCAATACATCCCTGATAGTGCTTGGCCCCCACCTGGTGACCATGTTTGGGAAGGTTTATAGAACCTTTAGGATGTGGAGACTTGCCGGAAGGGAGTGGTTCTCTGGGGGCAGGCTTTGAGGCTGTCTTAGATTTCAATTGCTGTGATAATGGCTATCACCAAAAGCAATATGGGAAAGAAAGGGTTTACTTTGTCTTATAATCTCCAGGTAGTAATCCATCACTGAGGGAAGTCAGGGCAGGAACTCAAAGCATGTACTTAAGCAGGACCATGAAGGAATGCTGCTTACTGGCTTGCTCTCTGTGATTTGCTCAGTTTGCTTTCTTATACATTCCAGAACCACTGGCAAAGGGATAGCACCACCCACAGTGGGCTAAGCCTTTCCACATCAACCATCAAACAAGAAAATGCCCCATAGGCTTGTCTACAGGCCAATGCGATGATGGCTTTTTCTCAGTTGAGAGTCCCTCTCTCAGATGACTCTAGCCTGTGTCAAGTTAATATATATATATATATATATATATATATATATATATATATATGATATATATATATCTTCGTACTCTTTCTGTCTACAATGGTGGACTCTAATCCCTCTGAGACCATGAGCCAAAGTAAACTCTTTGTCCTTTGAGTTGATTTCGTCAGGGTATCTTATCATAGCAACAAAAAGGAAACCAAGACAGTAGGTTGACTGTCCTTAGCTCAGAGAAGACAGAGAATTCCTATGGGGCGGGGCCCAGGAGTTCAGTAGGTTCTCCGGCATATCTCAGATCTGGCAGCACTCACCGTTGGGCCGCTTGGGTCTAAGGGGACAGTGGGACACAGATGTGTCATCTTTTGGAGGTCCGGTTAATGGGTCTCCTCTCTCACACAGGCCGTCTTAGGCATATATTTCATTTGTAAAATCTTCTATGGCGAAAATGTTTGGGTTTTGTACTCTTCTGGCCTCCACACAGATCCCAGCTGGGACTCAAAGGCCTGGCACAGGGAGCGGTTATACACATCAAGATGGAGCTCAGAACCCTTTGCAGGACAGAGCTGACATAACCCGGTGGGTCTTTCTGTCAGCCACTGCCCCTACTGACACCAACTAAATGATTTTTCCTCAGAACATCAAATTAGATGTCCTTTTCCCCTCTGGGTGGAAACTGAGATGCAATTTTCCTCAGAAGGTAGGTAGGGTGTTATAATTTTGGAGGAAGCAACAAATTTTTTATAATTGTGTAATTTGTATATAATTTCTTGTAATAGAGTATGATGATTATAGTTCTGTTTCCATAAAAGACTCCCTAATCCTCTAATTATGGTAGTACATAAAAAAAAAACCTTCCAGGATGGTCTATCTTTGAGAGTTTTTTTTCCCAGTTTAAAATTTCTGATGAAAGTTAGCAGACAGCTTGGACTCTGCAAGACAGATCTTTCCAGGGACAATGGCCACATCCACAGGACCATGTGGGGACATCTTGCGGGGTGGTGGACCATGAGGGGAAGCTTGCTAAGGCCCAGCCAAAGGCTTGAAGCTCTGGAGACCCTGAAGAGATGGTAGGAGCTCTGCCTGCTCCGGGCACCAGGCCCCTGTCACTATATGCCCTCCCCCAACCCTGTGTGCACACACACCCTACCCCGCCCCATAGATTGGTGGCTATCAGTCACTAAGGGCAATGCCCCAAGCCCTTCACATGTAGATGAGGCATCCCTAAGATCTCAGACCAAGACAAGGGGAAAAGATTTGTGACCACAGTCAAATAGGCTCAAAACAGGGTTCTCCATGCTAGTGAGGTATCTAGAGGCCTGGAGGGAGTTGCTAAAGCATCCTTTCCCAGACACTCCTCCCTGCAAACGGTATTTAATCTGAGGCCCACCCTGAGAAGTGGGGTTTGGTTTTACGTATCCATTTTCCACCGTGACAATGATAAACTGTTTGGAACCATGGACAGCTTCTTCTCATCAAGATCTGCTGTGAAGAACCATGGAGAAGGCCTTCGCCTACAGAGCCACAGCCTGGTCTCCTGTAGGCCTTTCTGCATCCCTAGCCACAGCAGCCACCGAGCCTGCCATCAGCCAAGGACTTTCCTGGCGGGGACTAGCTAGAGTGCCCCTTGTCCCTCAGGCCCAGGCTAGAAGCTGTCCCCTGCCTATGGGCCCCCACTCAGTTCTCAGCTCTTCTGCAACTCCCAGTGGCTCCTGGATATCCAAGAGCCTGAGAACCCCACACCCCAGCCTCGTCACAGGCCCAGGGATCCCTGAACCAGCTCTGGCTTTAGCACGTCTCAGACTGAACTTTCCCATCCCTTTAGTGGTACCTCAGGGCTCCCAGATGGCCCAGCACACCCGCCCAAGCAGCGTGGGATAAGTGCAGTCACACTTCCCCAAGCAGCCATGCCTGTAGTGGAATGGACACAGCACCCACAACCCAACAGCATTTCACCATGGAACTACTCCCTTGCCTGCCAGAGATGCCATCTAAACCATAGTAGGATTATGCTCATCCCACACATGCAATGTTGCATTTATTGAGCACCTACTAAATGCTGGACCCTGGCCATAGATCCACCATGCTATGGGGCTCCCCAACGTATAGGGCGTGAGACCTATAGACAGCAATTTCACTAAGTAGCAGCACATCTCGACATCTTCGATGTGACCTGCACAGGGCTGTGAATGTGGATAGCACATGTGAGTAGAATCTTGAAAGATGAGTAGGACATCATCAAATAAAAGGTATTATGGGATGGGCTAAGGGAACAACACGCATATGGAGGAGTCTGCCCTCCCCTTGTCATGCTCTCCTGGCCCTTCTCCCGGCTGGATCTGTGAGGATCTCATAGAACTTGTACTCTGCTGGGGAGGTATGGCTACCCAACCCCCAACCATAGTCCAGCCACTTCCATCAGCACTCTGTGAAAGGGATTCTTCGGTCCAGCTCTCTACTTTGGCAAGTATGGAGCCAGGGACTGAGCCCAGGTCTTTTGACACATGCATGAATCCCTTCCTCTTTCACTGTATCCCACCTAAAGTCAACAACAGCTCCCAACCCTCCTTCACATGCAGAGGGACTTTACATAGGGCAAATCTAAGTACACCATTGTCCTGTTCTAACTCTCCAGCATTGCCTACAGATAGAGAATGGAGCCCCTGTTCAGGGTCTGCCAGTCTAAAAGTTCCCTGAATCCCAGGGACTCACATTCTAGTCACCCGACTCCTTGTAATGGTGGTCACCCTGTGTGCATTCTCTGGAGAACCTTCACACCACACCTGACATCTATTCTTTTTTTTTTTTTAAAACGGTTACCTTTGTTGTTGTTTTTTTGGGTGGTGGTGGTGAGGGTTGTCACAGAAGATGTCCATGTCTTTCCCTTCCTCTTAACTGTGCATCTGCAGTCATGGATCACAGAAGAAGTGGCCTCCTTGATTTTCACAGTCAGAGGGAGCATGGATCACGGGCCACCACACAGTTTTGGGCAACAGCACAGAACACAAAGATGGCCCCTTGCTGCAGGATGACCCAGAACCCTAGTAAAGCCCTCTGAGGCAGCCCAACCCTGAATGTCAACAGAGTCTCATGTGGCAGTCCAAGCCACTCACATCAATATGGCGCTCAGTGGCAGCATAGCCTACAGATACTGAAAAGGATTCCAGTGGTGGCACAGATCACAGACCATAGTATGGCCTTTGCTGGAAACTCAGACCTCAGACAAGGCTGCAGTAGGCCCTCAGACCCAGATGTGGCCCTTGGTGGCAGCACAGGCCTGGACATCACCATGGCCTCAGGTAGTAGCACGGGCCACTCAGATCAGTTTGCCCCCTCCCTCCCAGAAGCACACAGTCTACAGAAGGGGCTTCAGGCTGCAGCAGGGCAGACCATGGAGGTCTGCATGGCCCTCAGCCGTTAACATGTGCCACAGACATAATCCTGGCCCTCAGCAGGGCACAGCCAGGGCACAGACAATTGCAGGCCAGCATCAGCCCGGCTGTTGACTCTGCTGCTGAGTCCCTGCTCTGAATCCGGGCCAGGGTTGTGGGCCCGGTTTTTCACTTTTCCACCAAAGCCTATCAGGGCTGGGGTTGTAGGCTCAGGCTGCCAGCTCATCTGCCTGTGGCCCAGCATTTATTCTTTCTGGAACATTCTTCATGCCCCAACAGGCTCCTGCTCTATCACCCATCTTCAAACATTCTCTCACTTTCCATTCTCTCAGGGAGGCTTCCCACAGCTCCACGCACACCACTCTCCAGTTACTTGTTCTCTGCGAGTCTAGCCCTTACTTGTGTCTTTTTTCTCTGTTTACTGCTTTCGCTCTGTAGTCTGCATGGGGCCAAGCACATACCTGCTTTATTTATGGTGAAGGGTGATATTTGCGTTTAGACACTGCCTGGCTCAGGGAAAGTTTCCAACAAGAAAGAGAATGAAGGGCTGGTGTGTGTGTGTGTGTGTGTGTGTGTGTGTGTGTGTGTGTGTGTGTGTGTGTGTGTGCGCCAGTTGATAAAGTCCTTACCTTATGAGCATGGGGACCTGAGTTCAATCCCCAGCACCTACATGAATGTGCCTGTTTGTAATCCCAGTACTGGGGAAGCAGAGACAAGTGGATCTTTAGGGCTCACTGGCCAATGAAAGAGCCTGTCTTAAAAGAGGTAAAAGGGGGGTTGGGGACTTAGCTCAGTGGTAGAGCGCTTGCCTAGGGAAGCGCAAGGCCCTGGGTTCGGTCCCCAGCTCCGAAAAAAAGAACCAAAAAAAAAAAAAAAAGAGGTAAAAGGTATTCCTGAGGACAACACCCTCTGGGTTCCACATTCTCTCTCCCTCTCACCCCTTTCTCTCTCTCTCTCTCTCTCTCTCTCTCTCTCTCTCTCACACACACACACACACACACACATACACACACGTACACATATAAGAGTGTGAGTTAGGGGGTTGGGGATTTAGCTCAGTGGTAGAGCCCTTGCCTAGGAAGCACAAGGCCCTGGGTTCGGTCCCCAGCTCCGAAAACAAAAACAAAAACAAAAACAAACAAACAAACAAACAAAAAGAGTGTGAGTTAGGTCACACACACAAGAGCATGAGTTAGGCCACAGTTGAGTCGCTCACCTGTCCTTTCTCACTGGGATGCCATCCAACACTTTGGAGTGATTTCTTCCAGGAAATGTTCCCATCCTCCCTTAGCTGTGCAAAGGCTGTGGCCTCCGGTTGATGTGGGTATTAATTCCAGAATGGCTCCTGTGCCACACTCTTCTTCTTGTCAGTCTGGAGGATGGGCAGCGTTCCCTCCATTGACCTTGGCCTCAGGCATCCAACCCTGTAGGGATGGCTGTGATTTGTGGCAGCATCAAAGAGGAGTTCACCGGGGGCTCAGCCTTTATTCTTGAACGATCCACAGTTGAGCAAGGAAATGTCTTGAAGGCCCCTACTCCCCAGTCTGTAAGCTCAGGGCATCTGAGAACCGGCCCCTAGCCACAGTTGACTTGCCCACAGGACTCTCTTGAGAGTCTGATGGGTCCTGGCCTGTGGCACAAAGCATGGAGGGAAGGCATGAGACCCACGATGCTCCTGGAGGCTGCTGCAGAATCTGTAGTTGGCAGTTATGCACTTCTGATCCATTAAAGAATGCTTTGGCATAGGAAATACAGATTAGAAATGAAATTGCAATATAATCAAATTGCATTTTTATGGAAAGTACTACATTTTTTCTCTAAATAAAATTCAGTAACAAAATTTTATTTGCTTTCCCCCCCAAATGCCTTTCCAAATTGATTTTTTTTTCCCAGACAAATTGTGAAACCCAAAGTGGTTTAAAGGGAAGGCCCAGTTCTATGGCCTTGGACACAGAACATGGTGTAGGTGTGACTGGTCTTGGGACACTCCCAGTCCCCACAGTCTTCTTAGCTTTTTTTCTTTTTTAATTATCTCTCTCCC
Source organism: Rattus rattus (assembly GCF_011064425.1). Taxonomy (NCBI): domain Eukaryota; kingdom Metazoa; phylum Chordata; class Mammalia; order Rodentia; family Muridae; genus Rattus; species Rattus rattus. The sequence goes on from NC_046162.1 coordinate 35,172,579, forward strand.
TCCCCCATCATGGTGTGTGTTTAGTGTGTGTGTGTGTGTGTATGTGTGTGCGTGTGTGTGTATGTGTGTGCGTGTGTGTGTGTGTTCATTCAAGCATGTACCTGACATGATGTGAAGGTCAGAGGGTAACCTCAGGTGTCGGTCCTTACCTTCCATCTTCTTTAAAGCGGGGTCTTTTGTTGGCCCCTGCTTATGTCAGGCCAGCTGGCCTGTTGACGCTCATGCCTCTGACTCCCGGCTCATTGTAGAAGTGCCGGGATTACAGATGGGCTCTACTGCCTTTTATGTGAGTTCTGGACATCCAAACTCAACCTCACACATGTATAGTGTCCTAGTTGCTTTTTCAGATGTTACTATAAACTCTCAAATGAGAGAAACGAAAGGGCTTATTCTATTACGGCCAAAAAGTCACAGAGGCAGGAGCTTAGGACAGCTGGGACATTGTAATCCTGGTCAGGAAGCAGAGAGCAATGAATGAGTGCTGGTCACTGCTCAGCTGGGATGTTTCTGTTTTATACAACCCAGGATGCCCTGCCCATGGCATGGTCCCATCCACAATTAAGCTGCGTTTTTACCCATCAGTTAACATAGTTCAGAGGATCCTTACAGGCATGCACGCCTAGAGAGCCATCCCTCAGGTGATTCTACAGTCTGTCTAGTGGGCGAAACAAACCACAACAGTGAATGAGTGATTTACCCACTAAGCCATCTCTCCTGCCCCAGCCTCTCTGTCACAGAGCCTTTTGGGAGATGCCACAGAGCAGACTGTGCTGGCTGAAGTGGAAGAAATGGGACAGCAAAGGTGGACTTGAGTTTTTCCTAGTCATCTCTGTCAATGGAGCAGCAGGCAGGGGTGCAGAGGGAAATTATTAGAGGCGTATGGAAAGTTTTGAATTTGGAAATTGCTGGAGAAGAGGGTTGCCAATCACCATCTCTCTGAGCAAAGGTTTCCAGAGAAGATTTTAAGTGGTGCACACTCGGTGTTAAAATATTCATATGAGAAGTCAAGAATTCAGTTCACACCGTGAGTGTTTGCTGCACATCTTTTGTATTTGGAGACAGCTGGGTTGTCATCAGAATTTATCATCTGCCCAGATGCTTGAGAGCCCCTCCATGGGGCCAGCCATAACGCCCAGACAAAAACTGAAACTGATTTATTCTTTCTCTGATAACTGTAATCAACTTGCAAGTTGTCAATAACTATAATCAACCATCAGGTATTTATTGATCTCTTTTTGTGAGCCATATGCACAGTACAAGTGACATATGCCACCGTACGAGACTTCAAGAGAGAGGCATCTTGCTTCAGAAACAGAACCAGCAAGCATGGGATAATCCAAACCGGGGGTGTTCTTTCCTTGCCCTAACTGGGAAGTCCTTCTTGGGCTTAGGACAGGATTCAAGAATGGCTGGGGATCCAGCAGGGCTTCTGGGAAAGGATGCTTAGATCTATATTCCATGTTAGGATGGGAGAAAGGGTCCTTTTGTGCAAGAGAAGGGAGGTGGTGTGGTACTGGGAAGGGAAATGACTTGGAGGAGGGAGCCATGAGGGAATATTCACTGGGGCGGCGAGAATAACGAACCATCATCTGGTGCAGTTGTGGGTTGAACTTGGGGAAGAAGGGGATGCGTGCTGGAATATGTAGAATGCTCAGACCCTCAAGCCAAGTTTCCCCGTTATTGAGAGGCCCCTAGAGTGGCTGAATTCATGTAGAACATCTTCTCACCTGGATGCCCAGCACAGCTCCTAGGTAGACAGGATGAGTGACGGCATTCACACGCGTTCCCACAGCTGCGCTCGGATTCACAGACACTGCCCTCTGAAGATGCAGGCCTGCAGCGAAGATTGACAATAGGAGCTGCTGCTAAGCTGTGATTTCTCTCAAGCATCGTGTTATGAATAGAGTTAATGACCGTGGGGTTTAGGAGTTAGTTTGCTATGGCTGAGGACTTCCTGCCTTAGGAGGATGGTACTTCTGGGGCATGTGTGTCTAAGGGAGGCGGTGGCCCAGGACGGACTCTGAAGAAGTACTTTAGAGGAGTCAAGGGACAATTAGAGACATGGGGGTTGTGGGGGATGGTTAGCTTATGGGGAGAGCCACTATGAGAAGAAGAAGGCAGTGGGCTGGGAGGTTGGGTGGATAGCAGATGGAAGTCCTAAGAACTACATGGAGGGCAGAGGGTAAGCAGGTGGTCTTGACACTGAGCAAGGACACCGATATTCTTAGTGATGCTACTTCCAGCCAGGGCTCTTGTGACCCTAAGCATTGACTGTCAACTTGACAGAATATGACTCCCTAAGAGGTGTGAATGTCCCGAGAGACGTACCACTTGGCATGCCTGTGGGAGACGGTATTGAAAAGGTTAACTGAAGTAGGGAAACCCATCTTAATTATGGGTGGGACCATTCCCTAGGCAGGGGTCATGTATGGTGGAGAATTGCTGAGCTGGGCTGTAAGTCATTGCTCTTTCTTCTCACTCGGGGCATAATGCAACCAGCTGCTTCAAGCCCCTGCTGCCTCAACTTCTGGGCCACTGGCTGTGAGCTAAAAACAAAACAAGCAACAACGATAACAAAAATAACAGCCTCTTCCTTCCTTAAGTTGATGTTATTGAGTGTTTTACCACAGCAACACGAAAGTGAGTGGCCGCTACCCATTCCCGGGAGACAAAAGGACAAAGTCATGTGAGAGAGGCTATCAGAAGCTTGGGACTAAGACTGAAATCATAGGCCATGTGTGGGGACAAACATAAAGTGAAGGAAAGCCAGTAACTCAGTCTGGATTTCAGTTCTGGGCCCCGTACCAGTTCCCATCAGTCACCTGTTTATACAGGAAGTCAGGGTAATTGCATTTGGAAAAAAAGGAGTCCCACAAGATACCTATTTATCCCCCTTGAAGGTTAAATTCGGGCATCTGGCTTTTGTGTGAGTCCTGCCCACAGCCTCTCTGCTGTCTTCAGAAGGACCAGGAAGAGAAAGGCTGAGAAGGATGGCTGCTCTCAGCTAAGTCTTAAAGCATTTTCAAGTCAATGACAAAGCACGAAACCCTTTGTTGTTAAAGAGAAGTGATTGTCCCCAGGAGCCATTCTCTTCTCGAGAGCCATCAGTGGTTAGCCGGGCCCACACTCCATTCTCTAATCCTCAGAGGTAGATCAGGCCATTTCCTGAGTTTTAGCCAATGGAAGCCAAGGTCAGCAATGGGAGGGAGCTCTTCTAGGATGTTCTCTGAAAGGCTATGCTTTCTCTTCCCCCGTTTCTTTCCAATTTCATCTAGAAGTGGTGGTGGTGGTGGTAGTGGTGGGGGTGGCGGTGGCCCTCGGGAGGGTAGAACATTCAAAAGTCTGGGCCCCAACACTTATAGCTGCCACACCGGCCTGGACAGGTAATGGCCATATAATCACGCAAAGTCAGAATATTTCTCTTAACTGCAGCTAGGACAATTTTGGATATCTGTTCTCAGAAACTATAGCTGGACCATCAGTATTTTTAGAGTCGAATGTAGATAGAGAACAGAAAGGGTATAAACAAGACACCTGAAGGTTTTTATGACTTAAGAATATTTGAATGTGCAGGGCTAGGGAGGTGGCTCGGTTGGAAAAGTGCTTGCACACAAGCTTGACGGTCTTCGTTTGGTCCTTGGTACCCAGGCCGAAACCCAGGCTTGGTGCTATGAACATGGAATTTGAATGCTGGGAAGGCAAAGAAAGGCAGACTATGGGGTCTCACTGGACAGCCAGCCCCGCCTAATCGGGGAAGTCAAGGTCTCAGAGTGAGACCAAGTTTCGAAAAACAAGGTGAACAACTTTTGAAGAAAGACACCAAGGTTGATCTCTGGCTTCCATACGTTTATATGTTTACTTACACACAAATGTACATAGAAACATTTGAATGTATGGTTTGGCATATTCCTTTGTGAAAGGAGGGACGAAAGCCTTTCTAAACCTGCAGGGTCACAGAGTTCTGAAAGACCTCCATTCCGGATGCCCCTCACCCCTTGAAGGTGTGCCTGTTTCTTGCCCTTCTCTGTCTGATGACCCCTACTTTGCCAGAAGGGCTGATCACCTCTTGCTAATAAACTGTAACCTCTAAAGGACAGAGTGCTTGTTCTTGTTGTGGCTTTATCATTACACCTCACAGAGGATCCCGCAGAAACTATGTGATCACCAAGTACTTCTTGAACCACAAGAACTTGAATCTAGACAGCTGGGCCTCGGTCTTTAGCCTCAAACTTTGTGTCCCAGCCTCTGAGCGTTTCCTGAGATGGCACCTTGGCTTGATTTAGAATCACCTAGGGAACAGGCTTCTGGCCCTGTCTCTGATGGCGTGCGTCTCCAGATGTGTTTAGCTGATGGGGAAAAAATGTCTACCCTGAATGAAGAGAGAGAAGCTGGCTGAATGCAAGCATGAATCTCACTGCATCTGACAATGGCCACAGTCACCATGGTGGGTCAAACCCCTTCAACACACGAGCCCAAATAAAGCCTTCCTCCCTTAAATTTCTTGTCAGGTATTGCTAACAGCAAGGGAAGTAGATAACCCACTACGCTTCCCGGGTCTGGCCCTTCCCATCGTGTTCCTTCATCTGCTTGTTGCATGTGTTTTCTCACGCAACTGAGCCCCTCGATCCAGCATATAGTCAGCATATAAGGGCGCAGGAATGTAGCGGCTTCCTCAGTCCCAGGCTCTGTGCCCTTATGGCTCCCAGCCTGTGATGCCATCACTTACATCAGGCTGCTGTGTGTGTGTTCCCTGTGCCACTCCCAAGGCCTTCACTGGCTAACTTTGTTATTTATAAGGCTCATCTTCCCGACCACCTTCCATGCTCCCGTGCCTTGCCGTCCCACAGTGCAACCTGATTTCCACGGTAGGATGGGCTTCTGTAGAAGCCAGCCATCCCTGTTTCCATGGCTGCCTGAAGCCAGAGAGAGGACTGCCTACATCTGAATTCCTGGAATGTGGGTATGAGTGTTAAAATCAATGGAGGTGGTAACGGAGGTGAGAGCCTGGCTTCGTTCTCTCCTTGGGTCTTCACTACTTTTCTGTTGCCTCCATAAAATACCCCGACAAAAGCCACTTAGGGGAGAAAGGATTTTCTCTGGCCCACAGTTTCAGAGGGGATGTACTCTATCATGTTGGTGAAGATAGCATGAGTAAGGCATGGTGAGCAGGAAGCAGAGTAGGAGCAGGGAGTAGAGCCCAGGTCTTGAAACTTAAAGGTCCGCCCCTTTCTCTCTTCTGATGAGGCTCCACCTCCTAAAGGTTCCCCCACCTTCCCAAACAATGGCACTGGAGGGGAACCAAGTGTTTGAACATGTGAGCACTCAGGGGCAGTTTGACATTTGTAACACGGTGCCTTGTAATGCTGAATACGTCATTTCCTTTACCCCCCCACCTTAGTCTTTGTGAGTGTGAAATGGAGGCAATGATGTTTCTATTGCCAGTCCCCTGTGACCCTGAGGGAACACGAGTGGGTGTCACCTTCAGTATGTCCGTGGTCACGTGTATCAGACTCTGGAGGCCTGTTACTGGGGTTTGTCGTCAGCTCGGATGCTGAAACAAATGAACCCCACTTCCATGTGTCAGCACCTACAAAGCACCTAATGTGTGCCGGACAGCACTGAGGTGTTCTTATATTATTATCTCACTTAATCCCATCACCTCCTCCCAGTCAGGTAGCCTGTTCTCTTAGCCTTACTTGATAGATGATCTGGAGAGAGATAGAAAACCAGCATACAAGACTTGAGAGATGGCTCCTTGGGTAAGAGCCCTGGCTGCTCTTCCAGAAGACCCGGGTTCTAATCCCAGCATCTACATGTTAGCACACAACTGTCTGTTATTCCAGTTGCAGGGGATCTGACGCATGCCCCACCCCCGTGCATGCAGGCAAGACGCAAATGCACATAAAAACAAAAATAAATTTTAAAAAGAACTTAGAAAACACTGCGTATGCGGCAGGGTCTGGCTGCATGGTCTTTCGCTGTGGCGTTTGACATATAAGACATCCCCAAGCTGGTCCGGGCACCAGAGCTGCTTGCTTGGCCACAGAAATCATACGGGAAACTCTGAATGTTGGCTTTCTCTCTCAGAAAACAGGGTTCTCCAGGCTTGGGTACTGTTCTTTGCAACTGCGGTGTAGACAATACTCTGCTGTAATGAATGCAGACCTCTTAATCAGGGGACGCTGACAACTGCGTCATTTGCTGGGGAAATTATGCCCCTCTAGAAGTGATTGTGGGAAGAATAGGAAAAATAAATGAGTCGGGAGTATGTCAGAGCTGATAAGCCTCCGGACATGGCTGGATCACAGCAAGGACGGGTGTCTGGAAGGCGATTCCTGACAAGAAGGATGCAGACTGGGTGCAGGCATCTGTGCCAGGGTACCAGGGTGCTCTGCAGCTGGCTATAGCCTGTCTAGTGCAGGCTTCGTTATGACTGTGACCCACGGGGCAGGCCCTAGAGAATTCCACCTAGTATCCTGTGGATGGTAGAAAGGAAGACAGCTCCATCCAGGACAGGGCCAGCATCAGCACCAAGTTCTCCGAGCAGGTGGCTCTTATGTCCATGGGGTGTCTCACTGTTTCCAAGGACATGACTTAAACTTGTGTTTCTTTTTTTTCTCTCCATAGGCACAGTGAGTGCCAGGCCTTTGGTGGCCATTGCTGTGCAGAAAGATATGGTCTCTTTGGACCATTTCTTTGTCCTTTCCCAATTCAGCAAACCCAGGACCTAACCTCTGTGTTTGTTGCTGAGTCCACACAAGCTGCCATATGCAAAAAATTTGTGGGCTTGGAACAGAAAGGAAAGAGACAGGGTTTGCGATCCTAAAGTCAGATTTCTCACAAAAACCCACAGCGACCTGGTCACTAGTGTCTGTGGCAGACAACCAGAAACCGCATGGTTGTTGGTATGTGCTGGGGAGGGAGGCAGAGTCCGGAGGATCAATGGCCGGCCAGCCTAGCCTAATTGATGAACTATATAAAACGTGGTGGAGGCTAGAATGATGGCTCAGATGTTTATGGGCTTGCTCTCCGAGTGTGAAGAACAGAGTTCAAATCCCTGGAACCCACATGGAACCCCGGTGGGTGTGTCGGCTGCTTGGAATTCCAGCCTCAGGAGGTGGAGAGAGAGCCAGGTGGCCAGCAAAACCAGACACCAGCTCTGGGTTTGAGGGAAAGAGCCTGCCTCAGGGAATAAGGTAGGAGAGTGCAATCGAGGAAGACGGACATCAAGCCTAGGTCTCTCCGTGCAAGTTTACACATGGGCAGCCCTCCCCCCCCCCGCACACACATAGGCAAAACATATATACACAGAGACATACATGACATTGGAAAAAAACATGATGGAGGGAAACTGAAGAATGATTCTCAAGGCTAATCTTCACATACATATCCACACAGGTGTACATGTACCTACACACACCCAAACACCACCTGCATACACCTGAACACCACCTGCATACACAGAAACATACACATACGCACATACAACACACACACACACACACACACACACACACAGACAGAGACACAGAGACACAGAGACACAGAGACAGAGACAGACAGAGAGAGACACAGAGACAGAGAGACAGAGACAGAGAGACAGAGAGAGAGACAGAGACAGAGAGAGAGAGACAGAGACAGAGAGAGACACAGAGAGAAACAGAGAAAAATGCACACACACACACACACACACACACACACACTGCAGTGACTATTAGGAGAGTAGACAGACACCCCCCCGCCAATCCTAGAGGCAGTGCTGGGTCTCCGAGGGCAAGTTCCTAACAGTTGAATGTACCCGCACAGTCACTGGTCTTCAAAATCAGGGCTATCACCAGAGTTTGGACAGCCTCTGTTCACATGGTCTGGAGTTGAATCCTCCCAACTATTTGTAAGGACACAATATATGAGCTTTTGGTGCAGGACCCCTGCAGGACTGTAGACTCTGGAGACGTGGCTGCCATTTAAATCTCGTCACAGATATGTCTCCATCCCTGGAGCCTCTCTTTGGGAAGGAGCAGGCTGATAAAACAATGAATAATAATTTGGGGATATTCGTTATTTACAGCTGCCCAGGGTCGTCGGTAAATTATGTGGCCCTTACTTCCGCCCAATTTCTTTCTTTCTCGTGCGAAGTTGTCTCTCCACACTGCCATTCCATGCACGATATCCATGCATCAGTTGCTCTGCTACCTGGATGGCTTCCCACTCCTTGAAACACTTCCAGTCCTGTGGTTGAGTGCTTATGTTCCACAAACTCTGCCTCCTGGTGATGAGTCCCTAGATACTGGAGAGCTGAAAGAAAGAGCAGGGCTCAGGTTTGATGGAGAACCCCAGCACGCCTCTCTGCCAGGCCGGAAAGGGAGGCCTCTGTGAGTACCAGGAGGGGAGAATTTGCAAAAATCTCTGTTGCATGAATGGTCTGTGGTAAGACAGAGGTCAGGAGCAGTAGCCGTCTCTCTGGGCTGCTCAGTGTGGTGAGAAGCAACAGGTTAGATAAAGGAGACAGGTTGTGTCATTTGCCCAGGGGGTACAGCCGGTTAGGGGAGTTGCTACCCCGACCCTGAACTGACCTGGCAGAGTGGTTGGAAGACACAGCAAGGGGGTACAGGGCCACAGCTGGTAAGGCAAGGTGAGTGTCCCCCCATTATCTTTTGCCTACGCATCACTTCAGGCCTGTGCTGGCCATGTAACTGACAACAAGCCCTCTCCCCATCGAATCGCTTAATGATCCCTTTAATGCCGGAGTACCGGTATCACTCCTCTCTCTCGCCTGTTCCCTGTCAGCTATGGGGCATTAAACCGGTGATAAAAATGCCTTTTTGGTACGGTCCACAAACTCACCAAGAGGCTCTCGGTAGCAGTATAGCCATCTAGCATGAAATCAAGAGGCAATCACCTCGGATGAGACGAGATGAGCTCAATATAGGAGCGATTAACAGATCTGCGTGTCCTGGGTCCTGTCCTTTAACCGCAATCTCTGACACCCGCACCACCTGGCCCACTTTAGCCTAGAAGGACTTCACACGAAACCCTGTAACCCATGTCCAGTCCTGAGGGGAGGAAACGGTAGGGCAGTGGGAGAAACATTATCCAAGCTGTGCGTGTGTGCATTCGTGGAGAGAGAGAGAGAGAGAGAGAGAGAGAGAGAGAGAGAGAGAGAGAGAGAGAGAGAGAGAGAAGAGGGGGACAACCTTAGGTGTCAGTCATTACCTCCCATCTTGTTTGAGGCACTGCATAATATGAGGCTTGCTAGCCTGAGGCTTTATAGGATTCTCCTGTCTTCACCTCAACCTAGATTATGCACACTCCTACCTACACAAAGCTTTATGTGGGCTCCCGGGGTTTCTAACCCAGGCCCTGACACTTGTGTGGCAAACACGTTTACCCATCAGGCCATCTCCTCAGCCCCCGTCACGTCTTTACTAGTAGTGAACATGGCCTCTGTGGCCTACACGGCCCCTGGGATCAGATGATCTTACTACTTATTTTTTTAATACAGAAAATATTAAACTCAAAAGAGAAAAAATGGTAGAGAAATGCCCGGTTATGAATATGCATTAACATGGTGCTGCGTCTGGAACTGGGAACGGGAGCCATTTATTTTAAACAAATCGGATCTTGACACATGGCCGAGAACGTGCCGACTTCTCTATCACGCCAACACGCTGAGCTAGTTTGATTTATATGGTGTGGCAGTGAGGGTTTTTTTCCCAATTAAAACCGAACGGAGAAAAATCATTAATTTAACTACTGTATATTAAATTTGCATTAAAACATCCGTTTGTCTATATTTATATGTGAGTTATTGAAAAACGTGAGCTCATGAATTCTAATTTTTAGGATCACGTGTCAAATATTGAAGATAAATTTTATTTATTTCTACGATTAATTCTATGAGAACAAATAGCTCTAATTTAGGGGATGGCATATGTAACTGTCTGCTGGTGCCCTCCCTGAATAGCAAACATAGCATTCATCTTTTGTCATTAGGGCTCTCCTGGGCCTGGAGCTATTCTCGAGCTATGCACACCTTGGCTGCTGGTTTGTATGTTTCCAGCCTCCCTCAACCAACCTGCCTAGAAATCACTTAAGACGATATGGACGGTGTTTGGATCTCTTTTCTCTGCTTCTTCATGATGTGTACCACATCCCAGAGACTGAATACAAATTTCCTCCAAGCCACTTGACATCAGTCTCTTGGATTCCTCCTCAAGATGGCTCTCTGCAGACTTTGCTAGAGGGAGAACCTGATGGTTTTTTTTTTTTTTTCATGATGCTTCTGTCCCCATGTGGGCCACAGCACCGAGACAGGCCAGCAGAAGGGAAGGTATGGCTTCAGTCTCTTCTGCAGAGTGCCAAGTCTTCCGGTCCCACACTGGATTTATTACATACCTTCTGTTTCTGCAACAGGTCACCTGACTTCCTGCTTTCCCTGGCTGGGTCAAATGTGTTGAGTGGGTAGGTAGGGTGCAATCATGGCAGACCGCATGGCTGCAGGGACAAGTGGCACTCTAGCTGGACTGTGCTCCATCTCTGCCCACGTGGTCAGAACGGAGTGAGGGAGTGGCATTCTATTCTCAATCTTTCCTTCATAGATGTGGCTGTACATGGAACCACACTGAAGTTCAGCAAGTCAAGATGTCAGACATTTTTAGAGGCCATGTGCCAAAGGTGTAGTTCTCATGACACACTTAGGGGAGATGTTGTGAGTTTTCAGGATGAGGGGACTAATGGGAAGCATTGAGGTCATGGGGATGCGCTCTTGAAGGAGCCTGGGGGAGCCAACCCTCCTTCTCTTTTGCTTTCTGGCCATGAGGTGATCAGATAGCTCTGTCCTGTACCCTGGGACATTGCCCTCATAGCCACCAGAGGCCCAAAGCAATGAGTCCAACCAAACATGGATCAAAACTCCAAAACTATGACCAAAGCAGCAAGTCTTTCTCTTTAGAAGCTAATAGGCTCGGGTATTTCATTACAGTGAGGGAAAGCTACACATAGAGGTGTGTGTGTGTGTGTGTGTGTGTGTGTGTGTGTGTGTGTGTGTGTGTGTTTTAGGTGTGAATTCAAGACAGTTCCTGACATCTGTGGGTCAAGTAGAAGATAGCCATGCAGTGTGATGGGAGTTAAGCTCAAGTTCAGACCAGATCTTGGGAGATTCCCAAGGATCATAGAAAGCTCTCATGCTCCTCCCTGAGAGGTTGCACTCATATTTCTGCCCATAAAAGGTTTTCATGGCATCAAAGACCAGTTTAGAGGCTAGGGAGATGGCGCAGCCATTACAAGCAGTTGCTGGTCTTCCACAGGACCTAGGCTTGGTTCCCAGCACCCACATTGAACAGCTCACAACCACCTGCACATCCATCTCTAGAGGGTCCAACTCCTCCTGCTTTCTGTAGGCACCTCCCACTCGTGTGGCATGAATTCGCACAGACACACATTAGTGCGCAATAATAAAACCATTCTGAAATGTATCATTTCTGAATAAGGCCTAGCCCAACGTGCCCCATTTCCTCTAGACACAGGAGTTATGAATGGGAGAGGTGGTATGTAATGGGATTATCTCCCACTTCGCACAGAAGTGCCAAGAGTGTCAGTTAGTCATTCTGCAGGCAGGACTGAGGCCTCTCTTCCCTGGCCCCACTCCAAACAGCAAATTGTTACCTTTTCTACAGCAGGAGTTCATTTCTTCAGTGTGGCTTGGCTCAAATTCTGGGTCTGACTCAGGTAAGGCTGTCAGAGCAGGGCTGGCCGTGGCTTTGGCTATGGCCGTAGTATGGCTTCCAGCTTCCTCTTCTAGAACAGGCAGTCCAAAGTCTAAACCTGGACCACTGAGTCCCAGAGAACAGGCCGACTCCTCTGTGGGTGAGGGTTTTTCTTGCTTTCCCGTTGTGCAGAGTCCCCACAGCGGGAGTAACCTCTAGTTTAGTTCTCCCCCTGTTCCCCCCAATTCCCTCTGATTAGCAGCATCTCTGAAATCACAATTTGCAATAATCACCCCCAGGATAATGCAAGTCAAGTACATTCCATTATCAAGGACAATTGTCAAGTTTTTTCTTCTTACCCTCAGTAATAGGACCATCAGACACTCTCCCCTTTGATTTCCAATGAGGAAATCACTTTTACACCCTGGCTTTAGAATACATTAACATACCCAGGCCTGGATGGATCACACAGACCCAATAGGGCTAGCGGCAAAGTCCATCTGAGGCTCCAGATGTTAGCGTGTGACTTGGGTCTTGGAGTGAAGACGGACTGCCCCATTGATGTCTATGCTTGGAGAACCTAGGCTCAAGGTAAAGGGGTTGCCCTCTCCCTTCCTCACTCCTGACCCCTCCTCACACCATTTAAAGGCAGGGAATCCGTAGATAGAGCAGTTATTTGCCAAGGTCTGCCTCAGGATTTGCCTTCCCTGGACACCAAGGCATTGAAAATGAAGCCAGGGGCTTCTGTGAGGAAACCTATCACATTCGTCTTCTCTAGAAAACGTGTCAGGTCATTCATCAAATGTCACCAGAACCTAGGGATCACTGAGGGGGAGGGGCTAGCCTGTTATACCCAGACTTGACTGTGTCATGCTTACCTCTGTCTGACCTGGCTGCCCCTCCCCTCCCTTCCTAGGCTGTTATCCATCCAGGCCACAGCACATGATGGGGAATCCGCTGATGCCCAGGTTAGGGTTCATTTCTGACTCCACCCATGACCAGCTGTGCCACTGGGGTCATTCATCTTTCCGATGGATACTTTCCACACCTATACCAGGTGAGAGTGCTAGAAAGACAGCAGAGCACCTAGGATGTAGTTAATTCCTGGCAAATGCTGGCTGTCATAAATTCAGAATTTATTTGGGGGTGGGGGAATGAGCCAGATAATTACAAGTACCCTGTGCTTTCTGTCCCAGAGGGAGAGGACAGGGTGCCTGTAAGGAGGGGCCTTTTCCTCAGGAGGAGTTTCCACTGGGCGGGTATGTGCTGATGGTCCAAAGGTTGTGGAGCTCTCCTGTCACAGGAATGTCCAGGCTGTCTCTTGCCTTGTGGGAGATTTTGGTGGAGAAGAAGCCAGAGGATAAAAGGCAATAATCGCTCAGAAGAGGGATCCTGCGCTGTTTGTACAAATGGTGCCAATTGGTTTCCAACATCCGCTTTCTCCCCGACAGCCTGGGCTTTTGATACACACTAGGCAGAGGTTGCCTGGGTGACCAGCCCTTCACTGAACATCTCTGTCTCTGACGAATTTCCCTGAGTAGAAATAGGGTTTACGGGGTGCACAGAGAGAGGGTTGTGGATCTCCTCATGGTGGGAGAATAGGTGGACTCCTGCTTGTGGGTCTGGGCTGTTTTTCTTTGTGGTCTAGTAGTATTTAAGCCTGTCCATGGCATTGTAGCAAATCTTAGTTGCACTAAGTACAGAGCTTCCCACTGAGAATCTAAGAGCATCCCTGAGCATGCACGTGGCCCTGAAACAACTGACAGACTCCCCACCAGACTGTAAGCATCTTACTTGCCATTGTCCCTTGACCCTATAGGTCCTACACCATGGAAATGATCACTGCTCATCATGGCTCCGAGAGTCTGATTGCTGATGGCCAGTCTGATGAGGCTAGGAGGTGAGATCAAGAGAAAGGCGATTCACAGAAGAAAGTAATGACAAGAGTGGAAGCATCTAAAACCATAGCGCCAGCCAGTGGCTGGGAACTTGCTCTATGTAGGGAGAGCCCTGTGCTAAGCCCTTTGTCTCTACTGTATAACAGCTCGAGTGGCTTCTGAGCTGACCACTGACACTCATTCAGAGCGGTCTTTGATGGTGTTGATGGAGGCTGGAGAGATGGTGGAGTTGGTAAGGTGCTTCTCTCGCAGGTATGGGGACCCGAGTTTGAGTCCCCAGAACTCATGTAAAAACAAACAAACAAACAAACAAACAAACAACAAGTAACAACAACCAACAAGAAGAAACCAGGTGCGATGGTGAATGCTTTCATTCCCCATGCCAGAGAGACAGGCAGATGTTTAAGGCTTGCTGGGTAACTAGGCCTACTTGGTGAGTTCCAGCTCAGGGAGAGATCCTTTCTAAACTGAGAAGAGGAGGGTAGTTCTTGAGGAACAACACCTGAGGTTGTCTTCCAGTCTCCAAAAGTATGCAAAATCACATGAGTGTGACCACATACACACACACACACACGCACACACACACACACACACACACATAGGCACATGCACATGCACACTAAAATGCATGACAGTGTTGATCACTGTGCTTCTTGGAACTTTCCTCATGTAGCAGCTAGGTTGGTACTGTCAGATTTAGCTAGTCAGGTGGGGAAAGTGGACTCCATTAACAGAGTACTTTATTGTCACCAGCAGTCAGAGCAGCAAGCGACCCTGGTCTAAGGCTGGAAAGGGAGGGAAGTGGAGTTTACCAGGACCGAGGTTATTAAGAGTCTTCCAGAGCAGGGACACAGCCCCCCACCATGCCTGCCCAATGGATTTCATTAAAGTCGAGTAAGCTCAACTGCTAAGCCAAGGTGAAGGCCGCTGCTGGGGTGAGGTGAGAGGAGGGAGTTCCCTTCCACTAGATCCGCTTCTTTCTCGAAAGGGCCTCTACAGTTAGCAGCAGACAAGCCTCACCTCCAGTTGCAGAACCAGATCCCAAAGAGGAATCTAGACCAGAGGGCTGGGGACCGAGCGGACAGCTGATTTGCCTTGTCCACCTCCTTGGTGACTTGACAGCTTTGTGCATATCTAAACGTTCACACCCTACCTTGTGTGGTCACCTCCCAAGATGAAATTATCCTTTGTACAAATACATCCCTGTCAGGATGAAGGGAGAACACAGCCCCAGCAGTCGCTGGATCCATCTCTGGTAAAAAAACTAATAATTTTTTTACCATTCAGTGACACTGCCATATAAGAGACTGAAGTGGAGGTTTATCACCAGTCAACCCTTGTGTTAATTAGCATAGGGAGGAAGAGGAAGAAGAGTAGGGAAGTTTGGGTCCAGAGGCAGGACACTGGCGCTGTGTCTGGTCACAAGGTCAAGCTGACATTTCTGCTAGCCTGGCCATCCTCCCACTCCTCATCTGGTTGGGGGGGGGGTCTTTTCTAGTAGGGTATGGCCGAACTCCACTACACAGTGCATTTCAGGTCACAAGTTGGCTATGCCCGAGTGTTCACGATAATGATACACTGGATTCTTAGATGAGAGGACTTTCTAGAGAGAGACAGAGAGGTAGATGAGCCTTTGGGTGAGAGTGTTATAAAAAGGGCTATTAATGCTGTTGACAGTGCAGCCGGGATCTGAAGCAGAACTGGGAGCAGACTACTTACCTATAAGGGTTTCGGAGGAAGCAGGGCGGTCCTACCTTCCAGAGCATGGGTGTGGTTCATAGGTTATGTACGCTGTGTGCCTGTAATCAGGTTATTTCTGATGCAGGTGAGAGGCGTAGGAGGAGAACGTCTCTGCCAGTTCTTGATGGCAAGACCTGGAGCAGAAAGACACAGAAAAGGGTCAGATTTGGAAGACCCTCATAGCAGCACCTAAGGGACTGGGAGCTAATAATTAAATTATATAAAATAAGCGAAATAAAGGATGAGGACTGGAGAGATGGCTCAGTGGTTAAGAGACCTGGGTTTGGTTCCCAGCATCTTGATCAGCTGCTCATAGTCACCGCTGTAACTCCGGCTCCAGGGGACCTGGCATCCTCCTCTGGCTTTTCTAGTCTCCGTACTTGCATACATATATCCACAGGAACACACACACATATACTATCCATGTAATTAAACGTCAAATCAAATCATGAATTGTGAATTCCGCCAGTGTTTGTTTACTCAGTATCGAAACTAGGCCAAGGCACACGGTCTGCTTTCAGTAATCATTTGTGAAATAAGAGAATAAACACATCTTAATTACTAATAAAAACTCGAGGATGCAAACGCTCGTCCACGGTGGCTGCGCTCTCAAGTGTCTGACAGCATCTAAAGCTGCGGCAGAGTCCGGGACCTCAGGTGCTGCTCCACTAACCACTGGCGAGGCTGGCTCAGAGCCTGAGATGAGGGTCTTAGAATTAGAAGCTCAGGGAGTTGATCCCTATTGATGAAGCACTGTTCGGTTGTATGATCCATTTTACAGCCTGTTGGTGGGTGTCTGCGGTGGACGGGGTCTCTCTGTTCCTTCACTTTATGGTCTTTCCGCACGAGGCAATCCTATGACAGAGTTTGGGGTCACAGCCATCTTTAGCCACTCATTCTCCAGAAGCCAATTACGATGGCCGAATGATTAGTGAGAAGCTAAAAGGGAGATTTAGCCCCTTGGCCACATTGGGAACAGGGACGAAGAGACCATTCATACCCTGAACCCATGCTGTTATCCATCTCCAGGGTCCTGAGGTAGGTGTATGAGCAGAGATGTGAGCATTTAAGCAGTCCTACCTGAACCTAGGTGTGGCTCCGCCCACCGTGGGCCCATGGTCATCATCCTCTCTTCTGATTGGTCATCTGCAGTTTCCTCTCTGCCAGGCTTGGGGTTTAAGCTTTTTTTTATCTCTCTCCCAGCATGAGATTCCTAGGGGGAATTCCAGCTTCATGGGGTCCATTGTTTCAGTAGTTTGATAACCAAACTGAGGGATATAAGTGTCTCTTTTAAATATTATTTTACCTCTGCCAGGCCAGTTATGTCTGTACTGTCTGAATGGGCACCTGAAGGCCACGTGAAGGCCTCAGATATCACAAATGAGGTGAAAGACACCCCGATTCTATGTCCCCATCCCTGTAGGTGACAAATGACAGCTGGAAGTGTGCCAGCTCCCAGCATCCAACCAGATGACCTTCAGTGCCTGGATGTGTCTGTCGAGATTTGCTGGCCTGCCAGGGAGTCTTCGCAGGATAAAGTAAACGTGGTGTGGACTCAGGCTGCCGTGTGTGAGCATGGGCCTCTATTTGAGGAGCTCCGCTTTTAGATGGAGCCACAATTTGTCAATTTTGGGTTCAGTTTACAAGCGTTCTCTCTTCTGAAGCCTAAATTTGTCTGAGCGGGGATGTACTAATGAAACATGACATTTTCGTCTATTAAACCTACCTTCTCCAGAGAAGGGCGCTAAAAGAGTTCATAAAACTTCTCACAGCACCTGGGGAAGCATGACGTTTTTGTATTCATAGGCATCTGGAAGAGGGAACTAAAACCCTCCCTCCAGGAAAAAGGCTAGGAGTAATTTAAACTATTACCAGCAAAGTCGAAGCAGAGTACTGAATTAGGCGAGAGGACTAGAGAGGGTCCCCCTCCCCCAACCCCACACTTCCTAGATGCTCGACTAGCTTATGAATGTAAGAAATTTTCATTATGACAATATTCACATTTTAATTTCCAGGCTGACACCTACTTGACTCAGTTTTATCCCAAGAAACCCGAAAGAGTGATCTATTTTTTAAAAGGCATCTTAGCTTGTAGATTTAATTCAAATCAAATTTAATTGTGTCTGCACAGCATAGAAAAATTGGCGGAATTAGTACTAATTCTTGCTGTTAAGTTCCAAATCGGTTGTTAGCGAGCTCGTACAAAGGCCAGGAAGAAGCCTAATCTGTGGGGAGGACCAGTCCAGAGGAAGCTGTATTTCAAAGCAAGCTTGGAGAACAGGAGTCTGGAAAGAGGAAACTAATTGATAAACAATCTTGTTAAAGGAGGGATTACTCTCAGAGAGCCGGGATACTTGGAACATAAAGTGTTTCTGACAAAGGGAATTGTTACAGGCTTTCTCTCTCCGCCCCTGTGGAAGGAATTAAGAAAATACCGAAGAACCTCAGAGTCTGTGGTGGTTCCAAGCAAGGGGAGACTCATTTTCCACACTAATTTCAGTACTGGAATCTTTTTTAAAAATTAACTTTAGGATGAGATATTTTTTGCCAAACAAATACAACGGGGCAGAAATTAATCTCTGCCACTCAGGTCCGGGTTTTTGCTGTGGCCATCTGTGAAACCTGTTCTAATCTTTTTATACCTGTGTGGGTCTCCCTGCCCTGAGACCCTGGCCATGGAGTCTAGAGGACAAAGAGAACGTGGACAGCCTACCTCAGCTGGCTGTCGGGACCCCCATCTTGCTTCTCTACATTCTTTCTGGCCGTAACCCAGACCCCAGGGCTTGCCCTACCTAGGCTGTCAGGAAAATGGCTCCCTCCTGCCTCTCTGCAGACCCTAGAGACGACCATTGAGAGCTACCAGAGTGAGTTAAGGGGGCTTGTCTCACTGATTCCCTTCCATACCCCAAATCTGTATATTCTTCATTAAAAAAAAAAAAAAGTCCCAAATCCCCATCAATTTAGAGTAATGCCAATACAGCCTCACTTTGTAAGTTGGCCTCAAAGGGTTAAATCCCAGAAGGTTCCTAGGAAGACTCCTTCACGGCAGTAAATCACGTGACTAACATGCTGTCCGATATACAGTGTGGACACGAGAGCGGAACCGGTGACCTGGCTACCACAATGAGAAGTCACCCAGCACAGTATTCTGTCGAATGGCCACAAGCAGGTTCCCCTCCCTTTAACCTCGGATTGCACGCAACGTCTTGCATCTTTCTGCATCTACTGAGCACCACTTGTGTCGGCCACGATGTTCTGACACACTTGCTGTGATCTTCATGCAGCAGAACACGGAAGATCTCTTCCTGATCTGTAACGTGTTAGGAACTCGCAGCATGTATCAACCTATGAACAGGCTCCTAGGTCTGGATGCTTCCCTTTCCCCTTCTCCTTCTCTTCCTTCCCTCCCTCTCCCACTCTCTCTCTCCCTTTCTCTATCCCTCTCCTCCTCTACTCCCTCTCCCTCCCTGCTCTGTCTCCTTCCTTCTGTGATGCAGTCCAGGTCCATGTACGCATTTGACTGGTGCTCCAAAACCAAGCTGTATGTCGCTCTTATCTGCTTCACGTCTCGGCATCCCTTCTTTCCTTTCGTTCTAAAGAGGTCTCGTCGAGTCCTGGCTGACCTTAAACTCCTCATCCTCCTGCGTTCACCTTCTGAGTTCTGTGATTGTGAGTGGATACAACCAAGCTTGGCTATCTTCCTATGCTGGGAATTGAACCCAAGGACTTCCTTGTACTTGGCAGGTACTCTACGGTTGGGCTGTGTCACAGCTCCTGCTTGCTCCATTCCCTGTGTGGCTGGTCAAAGTCTCATTCTGTCTCTCAGCCTCTGAATTACTAAAGTTTGCTTTTCTTGTTAGTCATAGCTTATAAAGATCCCTTTCCTGTCCCGGCTTCTTGGTGACGGTCTCTCCTGGCCGCGCCATGCTGACACTGCAATCTTCTGCTGTCTGAAGGTTCGGATGTTGATGACCCTCACCATTAAGAAGATAGCCAAACACTTTGAAGTAGGTTGGAGAAAAGCTTTCTAACAGAGGGGAGAGTGGTGGTTAGGCAGTGGACAGATGCATTTCACTTGAGTGGTAGACAGAGTAGCTCTCAGTGCAAAATTAAATGCCATATATCGGGGGCTGAGTATCCTAGCAAACACCTGCAATCCCAGTGCTTGGCAGCTGGAGGCAGGAGGATCAGAATTTCAAAGGCATCCTCAGCTACATAGCAAGTTTGAGGGTTTACAGGCAGCCTGCTATGTGAAATTCTTGTCTCAGGCAACAAACAGTGACAAAAGTGGTTGTCAGGTGACATTGCAAGGTATCTCCTCTTAGTTATCTTGTACTGTCAACTTGACATAGCCTAGAGTCATTTGAGGAAGTCTCACTTGAAGAACTGCCTGGACCTGTGGTCATGTCTGTGAGAGGCTGTCTTAATGGAGGATTGATGTGGGAGAGCCCAGTGCACTGTGGGTAGAACTATCCCTAGAAAGGTGGTCCTTGGATACATGAGAAATCTAGTCGAACCCATGAACAAGCCAGCAAATGGTATTTCCTCCAGAGTTTCAGCTTCAAGTCCTGGCTTGCGTTCCTGCTCTAACGTCCTTAAGTGATGAACTATTACCTGGAAGTGTGAGCAGAAACAAGCGCTTTCCTCCTCCATGTGCTGCTTTTGGCCATGGTTTTTATCACAGCAACCGGAACCAAACTAGAACGAGCTATGGAAAGAGGATGGGAAGCCTCAGATGGGTACGGACCTGGGGCTTTCGTGAAAGCCAGCACTCCCTGCAATGGCCCTTGTTGATGTCCATCACAGCCTTATGCCACGCTTAGCTGTTAGGGTAATTACAATAGTCACCTCCAAAGTTTAAGTGTGTCCTAAGGCTACTCGTTATTAAAGGACAAATAATAACAATTAATTGTAGAAAACGCATGCTTAGGCTGGGGAGGTGACTCAGTTGGTATAAATTACTTGCCTGACAATCATGAGGAACTGAGTTCAGTTCCCAGAACCCACATGTAAAGAAGGCCAGGTGTGGCAGTGGGCACTTATAAGACCAGTGCTAGGGAGACAGAGACAGGAGGATACCTGGGGCTGCTCTGTCATCTCAGCCTACTTAGTAGTGAGCCCCAGGAGACTGGGAGACCCTGTCTCAACAAACAAGACAGATAGATCCTGAGGAGTGATACCCAGGGTTGACCTCTGACCTCCACATGCATGAATATTTGTGAATATGGGTAGACCTATAAACATGAATATCACACTATCACACACACATATACACATACAGACAGACACACACACACACACACACACACACACACACAGAGAGAAAGAGAGAGAGAGAGAGGCTGGCACTGAAAACCTTACAGAGTTTAATCTTGCCCCTCCTTCCCTGTCTTTATTGTCCAGGTCTTTCTAATGCAGCACTTATCACGTTCTGCCTAGAATTATGGCCCCTTTGCTTGTATCTTTCTTTCTCACTAGATCATGAGTCCCAGTGGGCAGAACAGACATTTTCTTGATTCCCCAGCCATATCTCCGAGCATATTATATGCCCCAGATAAGCATTTGTTCATTAGCATAGAATTAAAGTTTGATACCTGTAAGAGGAGAGTGAGCTGAACAGCTCAAAGTAGAGACAGAGGAATCCAATTAGAACTGGTGGATGCTCTCAATGTCAAATTAAGGACCGTCCTTGGTTCTTCTGAGTATAAGAGGTCTGTGTGCAACATATCACTTTGGAGATGGAAATCTATAATGGTCAGCGACCAGTGATAGGGAGAAACTCTGAATGACCCAGGCTGAGCTATGTCTCTGCCTGTGGCTGCTGAGGCTCCAGCTTCACAGAGCAGGACTAGCAGTGCCGCGTGTGTCCATGGGTAACCCCAGTGGGCCTGCTGTGAGTCAGTTCTCCTAGACTCTGTGGGAGGGAGGTGAAAGAGTGTACAGACTCCTCAGCAACAAAGTTGCTACTCTCCTATGTCTTCCTGGATACTTTCAACTCTGACCTCTGCTGTTGTTTTAAATCTCTCTCATCTCTGTCTTTGCTGTTGTTTACCGCACTAATACTGGTCATATCCTTTACACAAAAACCAAGTCTTTAAGGATGCATTTATTGGTGAATAGAAGTGTGGGCTTTGAGTCCCGTGCATCATCTGATGTGGGCGCTGGGAACAGAACTGGGGTCCTCTGCAAGAATGCCAAGTGCTTTTAACTGCTGAGCCATTTTTCCACTCCTTTTGATCTCAACAGTGCTTTAGAATGATAGACGGTCTTAAATTTTTATGAAGTCCAGTTTAGTAGCTTGTTATGTGTTTAGTGTTACACCAAGGATATGTTGCAGTGAAGAAATATTCAAGGTCGTGGAAATTTTCAGTGATTTTATTCTAGAAGATTTATGGCTTTGCATTTGGGCCAATCAATTTATTTTAATTATTTTTTATGATCTAGGGTATAGATCAACGTTCTTTCTATTGGTCTATTGATGAGCCGGTTGCAGATGGACTTCCCATTGTTCCAGACCATCTTCTGGAAAGGTTACTCTTTACCCAGTGAATTCATTTTGCACCTTTGTCAGGGCTTAGATCTCTGGCTAGAGTATATCTGGATTAGCAGAAAAGGCACCTCTATGTCTGTTCCTATATACCCACAACAGGAATTCTGGGAAATCTTGGCCCTGTTAGCTTTGTCGCACGTCTGGAAAATGTAAGGCTTGCAAATAAATACAAAGAATGCTTATTAAAGGAGGATATTTGAATTTTCTAATGTTTAATCTTAACTATAAATGTGCCCAGATCTAAAATCAGTTAAAAGGAAAGCCACTGGGCACTCCCCTCAGGGAGTTCCTTGATCAGATTTTTTTACCCCCAGCCCCTCTGATCAGATTGCTTAAGCTAAGAACGGCCACCCTAAAATAATGTGGGCAGAAACTTTGAATGGTAGCTCAGATAGACTTGCAATGAGAGAAGTCAAGCTACTTCGATTTTGCCTGGGTCTTCACTTTTGTTGGCAAGTTCATCTACTCTATTGTTGCCATTGCTGTATTCCTTAACTGATATTAAGACCCAACTTATGCCCTCCAGCATGGATGGAAGACCAGTGGATCTCCAGGGATTCTCTGGGCCCTTTGTGCCAGATTGGGACTTCTGGGGTGCTCAGTTTGTGGATCGAGCATCTACCAGAATCTCAACTTCTCTGGTGGGAGACAACCGTTCTCAGACTACCCAGACTCCGCTGTGTAGGTGAGTTGATTCCCTCTTCTGTATATACATTCGATCAGTTCCTTTCCTGCAGAGACGCCTGACTGAACAAATCTTAACGGAAATAAACTTTCTCACGATTTAGCTTCTTCTATTTTCCTCCTGTGCTTCTGGAGCCGGGCTTGAGCAGCAGTCCCATTGACTGGGGCAGAAGGAGAAGAGTATTGGAGTCCAGGGAGTCCTGCCATAGATGGGGGTGGGGCTTGTTTGAAGAGCTGACATGCAGCTAAGCACACGCCCGTGGGAACGGAGCAGCGGTGGGAAGAGAGGACTGATGGGAGGACTGAGGTACCCCGGGTGATCACACCCGGCCTGCAGCACCAGGCTTCGTGTACCTCATGGGAACCTCTTGCTGGCTGCGTGATCGGAGCTCAGGCCTGCTCTTCAGAAGCCCGGCTCTTTGCCACAATATAATCATCCTGGCCATGAATGGGGAGTGGAGGGTGGCAAGCCTTGGAGGAAGACACCTTCCCTGTGACGGTAGTGAGACGAATGAGTGCAGGAAAACACCAACATCCTCCCTCCTCTTTAAGAGAAGCTTTTATTAGCATATATTAGTTATGCATAATTATGGGTTTCATTTTGTCACTTTCGTACAGGCATATAATGTGCTCTGTTCACATTTACCCCCCCATTACCTACCTTCTCTTCCCTGCTTCCATGTCTTTTGTTTGTACGTGTGGTTCAATGAGTCCTGCTAGGACTGCTGATGACGGTGAGGGGTTATTTATGGGAGCACGGGCACCTGACCAGTGGCTACACCACTGAAGAAAAACCACTCTCCGTCCCCTAGACATCATTAGCAGGCTGTAGCTCCTCAGCTTGGTCCAAGCATTAATTCCTTCTGGAATCGCCTGGTCTCTGTCAAGCATGTGGAACATTGACGATGAAGGGGCAGCAGGCTCTTGTACTTGTTCCAGAAGCTCCATAGATGCTAGATACAGGCAGGTGGCCCCCAGTACCTGGTGCATGGGTGTCATCAGGCCCGGCCACAGAAGACAGGGTGCAGTCCAGGCCTTCCTGATGCCACCCCATGGCAGGATGGCTGTCCACTAACTGATGGCTTGCTGCGCAGATCCTGCCTTTCCCCTGTGAACTTCCTCTGTTCTGAATGAACATGGGCTGTGTCCCAGCAAACTGAGGGCAGTGTGTGAAGACACACCCTGGGAGTTTGGGGTAGCACACCAGGAGCCTCCCTTTCCATCTTGTGGTTATCTTAGTCTTGGACTTCTGGGTCCTCATTTGTGCCTTTCTCACCGGGAAGAGCTGGGCCTCTGCTGACTGAGCTGGAGAAGTCAACTGTCTCGAAGTGAAGTGGGGAAGGGCCAGGCTGGTCCATCCCTGGGCGAGCCAGCGCAGGGAGAAAGAGGGAGCTCGGCGGCTGGTAGGGAAGCTATGTCGGTGGACTTTTTTTTTTTTTTTTGGTGCCTCTTCAATCCTATCAGCGAGGCATCCAATTATGCCACTTATCTGAGGCTATAATTATTAAAATATCCCGAATTGTGATGCTAATAGCAAATTTTCTAAATGGAAATGAATTTTTAATATCATAATTTACCTTTCCCCTTTTATCTGATTCATTTTCTCTGTCGATGTCACTTCATTAAGGGCAAGTGCAACATTGGAGGGCCTTCGTGCCCTTTCTGCTCAGGGCATGGTTAGTCAGATCTCAGAACGTCTTCGAGTTTTCCAGGACCTGTCTAAGGCATCATTGCCCAGTGGGTCCACGCCCATGTGCTCTGAGAACCTGGACCTCATGTCCAAGAATCACGTGGGCAGAGGGAACTGGCCCTGATGCAACTCTTCGACGCCCTGCCATTTGACATGTTCTAGAAGAGGTCCCAGTGTCCCTAGGCCAAACCAGTTGACAGTCACTTGTAAAGTCATATAAATAACATAAGGCAGATAGACGTCAGAGTGTCCTGTATATCCTTGATGGCTCAGGCTCTTGGCCCTTCCATGTGTTTTGGAACACACGATGGAAGTCCCAGGTTCACAAACTGGTTTGTTCCTGTATTTCACTGAGCCTGGAGGAGCTGGAGCTGTGTGTGGTTGGGGGCTAGAAGATGATGTTGCTTCTCTCCACTGTCAGTGGTCTGTCCACAGGTGTGTGTGTCAGCATTAAATGAAACTAGTCTGCATCGTGACCTGCTCGGTCCAGGGGTAGGAGCTCTATGCCACACCACCCTGGGATTGTTGACTGTTACTGTCAACTTGACTACAGTTAGGTTTACCTAAGAGATATACCTCTTGGTGTGACTGAGTGTGTTTCTGAGAGGTTTGGCTGAACTGGAACTGGAATTGTGTCTTAGTTAGGGTTTTATTGCTGTGAACGGACACCATGACCAAGGCAACTCTTATAAAGGACAGCATATATTTGGGGCTGGCTTACAGGTTCAGAGATTCAGTTCATTATCACCAAGGCAAGAGGAGCATGGCAGCATCCAGGCAGGCATAGTGCTGGGGAAGGAGCTGAAATTCTACATCTTCCTCTGAAGGCTGCTGGTGGAAGACTGAGTTCCGGGCAGCTAGGGTGAGGGTCTTAAGCCCACACCCACAGTGACACACCCACTCCAACAAGGCCACACCTTCTAATAGTGCCACTCCTTATGTCAAACATATACAAACCATCACAGATTGGAAGGGGAAAAAGAGAAAGCCAGTACCAGCGTTCATCTCTCTGCATCCGGACTGTGGACCCATGGGACCAGATCTTCCATGCTCCTTCACCATTTCTTCCCCACCATGATGGACTGTACGCACTCAAACTGTGAACCAAAATAAACCCTCCCCTCCCAAGTCGCTTCTTGTCATGTGTTTGGTCACAGCAATGAGAAAATTAATTAACACATACCCTGACCCTCTAGCTCATGACACCATCCTCCCCTAAAGATGGGTGATCTCCTAAAAGGTAAGTTAGGGACAGACTTAGGCTCCCCTAGTCCTTAATGTGGTGACAAATCTCGTACAGCCAGAATAACTCTTGATTCAGTGAACTGCAGACATGGTGCCCACTCTCTGAGGTGGAGCCTGGTGGGGAGGGACCATTTTACCAGAGACCAGGACTTTGGATTTGATGTTCTCTGTTTGCAGTGGCAGGTGAAGGAATTTCATACAGATGGCCGGGGGGATCGAAACCCAGAGGTGGGAATTTAGGAAGCATTAACATTTTGCTAGTGTTTATAGCTAGGAGCCTGGAGTACCTGTATATAGTAGGATACCTGTAGTTCAGGTATCAGAAAATCACAGTTATTCAAAAGTGTATTTGTCTTAGGGATGGAGAGACGGCTCCGTGTTTAGGAGTGAACTTCCTTACTGCTCTCGCTGAAGGGTCACATTCCATTCACAGCACCCACGTCAGAGGCGGCTCACAACTGCTTGTAACTCTAGTTCCAAGACACCCTCTTCTGGCCACCACAGGCAGCAGCCTTGCTGTACACATACCCTCCCACGTACACAATTTTAAAAACATCTTTAAAAATATGTTCATCAAGTTAAAGAGCAACCACCTGTGTCATCCACCCACCCACCCTCTCATCATCCATCCATCCATCCACCCACCCACACATCTGGTAAGATACTCTTCCAATATCAAAACGAATTAGTTTCTGTTCTGTTTCTTTGCCCTGCTATATATTTTATCTGAGTAAAGAAGGGAGGGTTTCGAGCATTGAGAGGGGGAGATTAACACAGAATGGCTTCAAAATGGGAATCAAACTGTGGTTCCCACTTGAGGCACTTTTAGACTAAGCAGCCAGGAGTGGATGTTGCCTGGGAAGATTCTCATGTGCGTCCGTGAAAGGGAAACACATCCTCTGAGCTTCTAGGGTTCTAGAAATAGACTTTCATTTAAAAAAAAAAAAAAGAAAAGAAAAGAAAAGAAAAAAAAACAGCCAACAGTTGAGAAAAAGCTTTTAACATTTTAAATACCCTTTAACCACGGATATTTATTTCTGTGAACTGATTTACATATAATTAGAATATCTACAGGTTCTAAGGGGGGAAATACATCCTTTTCCTCAGCTATAGAAATCCGATGTTGGAGGTTTTCTGGGGAATAGGGAATAATAAAATGGGAGAAAAATATCAGAGTTCAATTTCTTTTATAATTCACCAATATTTTCAAGGCTCCCAAATAGATTTTTTTAAAAGTAGTTATGGGGTGAGGTAGTTCTGTATTTTCCATCAATTTTTTTTCTAATTAAAGCAGGATTTTGGAAAAGAAAAAGAAAGTACCTTGCACACTAGAATGGATTCTTTATGTTGAAGATGCTGTAATGTAAATTTCTTAATGGTATAATATGATATCTGAGCAGCTTGGCAGGTTCAGGAACTGGGGATTAGAAGCTTTTCTTTGGTAATTACGTTTTGTTGTTTTGCTTTTAATTGGAGAATTAAAGGATGTGGGGAAATACTCCTGTGTCTGACTTTTCTAGGAAGACTTTGGTTACTGTGAGCCCAGTGAGATTAAGGTCTGGGCTAACAGGTACTTTAGCTGCCCAGCCCCCCCAAACCCTGAGCAGTGTAGGCACGGGATGCTATGCTAGTGTCAACCAAGGCTGCTCCATATAGACCCTTGGGCAAATGGCTCTGGAGGCAGGGCTGGGTCCACCTGCTCCTTGCTACCCTACAGATGGGGCTGCCCATTTAGGATGCAGAGGATTCTATGAGCTACCCAAAAGTGGACCC
This sequence comes from Rattus rattus, assembly GCF_011064425.1. Classification (NCBI taxonomy): domain Eukaryota; kingdom Metazoa; phylum Chordata; class Mammalia; order Rodentia; family Muridae; genus Rattus; species Rattus rattus. Next base: position 35,199,864 of record NC_046162.1, read on the forward strand.
AGTGTTCCTGGGTTCAACACATCCAACCCTGGCCTCTGTGTCTAGGACAGGCTTTCTAGGGGGAAAACCAGACTCTCCTTTAGCCATAGAAACACAGTCTGCTTGCACTCTAGAGCAAACCTGCATCCTACTGGCCATCAGTCCCAGGTAATGGCAGGCCAAAATGGAATCCAGGCATGGGGAAAGATGTTCTCAAGGAAAGCCCAAGGAACTTGTCTCTGGCCTGTGGGAGGTGTGAGTGAAGATGATGACATTTCAAAGTAGGTGGAGTTGTGTGTGTGTTTGTGCTCGTGTGTGCATGTGCACATTTGGCAGTCAGAGGACAGCTTTGGTTGTCCTTTTGGTGCTTTCTGGATTTTTTTTTTAAATACAAGGATCTCTCACTGGCCTGAAGTGCACTAAGAGGGCTAGACTGGTAAGCCAGCAAGCCCTGGGGAATCTATCTCTTGTCTTCTCAGAACTGGGGCTAAACAACAATCTCTCTCTCTCTCTCTCTCTCTCTCTCTCTCTCTCTCTCTCTCTCTCTCTTCTTGCACACACACACACACACACACACACACACACACACACACACACACACACACAGATTCAGGAGATTGAACTCAGTTCCCTGGGATTGTAAGGCAATCAATCACTGTACCAATTGAGCCACCCCCCCAACTTCTTTATTTCCTCTCTTCTTCCTGCTGTAAAGGACCAGTTGGTTCCTAAGTCACCACAGAAAGTGATCTGACAACCTCAGTGAGGCTTGGTGCTTATAGCAGCAGAGAGAAACATTTCTTTACTGATAAACAACCCCTTTCAATGTTATTCCTGAGCCTCCTAGGGTCTTTAGACATTGGCATGGTTCTGACCGGGAAGATACAGCTTCAAGAAGAACCTCTTATTGCCCTGGTTGGGGCCATCACTGCCCTGCATTGGTGGTGAACAATTTCCCATGGCTGGAAGACAACTTCTTAGCTCTGCCCCTGGTGGACATGTGGACACGCGGTGTGTTCCATTTTCTGTTTCTCAAGCTACGTAGGAAATGAAGCTGTTCTCACATTTTAATCAAGGACATGTGATCTGTGGTAGGAAGAGCAGCCTCCTGTATAAATTGTGTGGAGGGTCATCGCTCATTCATCTACCTTTGGAGTGATTCATGGCTCTCTAAGGTAATAAAATACCTTGCTGAAATACAACAATCCGTCCAAGCAAATAAAAACCTGACATAGTTACTGTATGGTGTTTTCTAGGGAGCTGTAACCGTGATAGCTACTTCAATGAGAACTAAGTGGGAAACCCAAATTCTGGCCAAGCTGCAAAGGAGAAGTGATTCCCACAGGGGGGAGCTTGTGCCAGGAAGTGCTCAGGGCTCATAAACTGTATGGACTTCCCGTGTGAGGGGACTTGAAATGGGCAAATAGCCTGGCTTCTTGGCATGGATATACCAGAGCTGCCAAAATTCTGGCCCCAGATCCTCCAATATCCACAATATCCACAATGACCTAGTGCAGGCTCTGTGAATATCCTCTCTCTCTCTCTCTCTCTCTCTCTCTCTCTCTCTCTCTGTATATATATATATATATATATATATATATATATATATATACACACACACACACACATACACACACACACATATGGTTAGATACTGGTAATTAATTTCTTTAAATCACTACATTAATTAAATGCCAACTTTGTGCTCTCTGATAGACAGCCAAGACATATTTGGTAAATAAATAATGAATGGTAATGAATGGATGATGGATGGATAAATGAGTGAATGAATGAATGAATGAGGGAACAAATTTAAGCTGAAAAAAAATGTGACCAAACATTTTAGACTCTTAAATAAACCTTAGGAAAACATGAAAATTCATAAAGAACCTGGGATAATTTCCTCAATAGAAAATGATCTTTCTGGCGAAGAACTTGCTATATTCTTCAAGTCAAATTTTGAAATGAGCGTTAAATACTCTTGGCTGGGTATTACATAGTTCTTGGAAACCACTTCTGGCATTCTCTCTGTGCTTTGGGTAACAATAGATAATTTATACCTGGAATGTATCTAACCAGAGAAAGTAGCAGGGTTATCTATCACCTCTGTGAGAGCTACTAGCCCACTGCCCAGCAATACCAACACCAGTGCTAACATTAGCACACATCCTGATGCTAATCAAGCACCTCACCGGCAAAGTCCTCACTGAGTCCCAGGCTGTGTTTCCTGTGTCCCAGTATGGCCCCATTTAATTGTCACTACTCCCCTGAGAAGTTACTGTGGTGTCTTTAAAGATGAGGAAACAGAGGCTTGGGAGCTTCTGTGGTTTTTCCAAGCTGTGACTGTGATAAGGGGTTAAACCAATAGGAGCGCGGGAGACTCAGCTTCTTAGGAGCAAAACAATTGGTTTTGTTCTTCAAAGATTTGCTTCCTCATCTCTCCAAGTCAGTGTACATGGTCATGCAGAGAAGACGAGGATAACCTGGAGCAGGTGTGGCACATAGGCTAAAAGGTGGCCTCAGGAAGTAGCTGTCAGTCACAGCAATAGTCATTAGCAGGGGACCCAGGCTGAGGAGACAGAGCAGGAGGGGACCATGTGGACCCCGTGCTGGGCCATCGGAGAACACAGGCTGACCCCATGCTCACTGCAAGCCCCATGCCCTGGTCACATCTAGGGTGGTTTCTTGCAGCCCACAAGATGCAGAGAACCAGTGGGGCCAGCTCTGTCATGGTGCTGGTGTCAGAGTCGTGCCCTTTGATTCTTAGCTGAGATACCACTTTATACAGAAGTTCCCCGACCCCACAAGCAGGGCGAGCATCTTTTGCTGGATGTTCCCAAGATGCACCGCGCTTCCGCACTCTGTGGGGATGCTTTTGGAGCTACTCACCTGACTGGGAATTCGTGAGACACACAGAACCTTGTTCGCTTTACTTCGTTGCTGGGTCTGAAAGATGGCCATTTGTAAGTAAACATCAAAACAGCTTGGGTTGTTTTCTCGATTGAGAGTATTGTATAAAGAGGCATCAGGGTCACTGTTGGACTTTGGCCTCATTACAAATGTAAGATCTCAGCTCCTTTCCCTTAAACCCCGACACTTTCCTTCTTGCCAATCAGGCATCTTTCTCTGTCCCTTTTCTCTTCCTCATTAGCCTCTTGTTTCTTTATCCCCTTCCCTCCACTCCTGTCTTAAGTTTTGTCTATGCTTCTGACATTTGTGTGTAGGTCTTTTTGTGTGCACATATACATCCTTGACATCACACAAGGTCAAGCTGTCTTCCTCAATTATATCTCTACCACATATTTTTAAAAGGTTTATTTTTTTATGTGAATGTTTTGTCTGCATGTAGGTGCATCATGTACATGCACTACCCATAGGGACCAGAAGAGGACACCAGATCCCCTGAAATTGGAATTAGGGGTAGTTAAGGGCCATGTGGGTGCTGGGAACTGAACACAGGTCCTTTGTCAGAGCAAGTGCTCTTAACATCCGAGCTATCTCTGCAGACGTTTTACTTCAGTTTTTGAGACGGGTCTCAGGGGACCTCACCATTTCAGCTGCACCAGCATGTAAACCCCCAGGACACACCTATGTCCACCCCACAACAACAGGTGCCCGTGACAGTGCCTGACTTTTGCAGACATTCCTTTTATGGGGAAAATACGTATTAGTATCTTAATGAATTTAAAGAGGAGAAAAATATAGCTACTTAAAATTTTTTCTTCAATAATTTATTTTTTTTATTCAGTTTATATCAATATTGTAGCCCTTCCTTCCTCTCCTCTCAGCCCTGTCTTTAAAATTCCCTTACCCCATTACCTCCTAAGGGGAATCCCCCCTTGGGTACCACCCCACCCTGGAACATCTAGTCCCAGCAGGACTAGGCACATCCTCTCCCACTAAGGCCCAACCAAGCAGTCCAGGTAGGGGGAGGGGTATACAATGGCAGGCAACAAAGTCAGGGACAGCCCTGTTCCAATTGTTAGGGGACCCACACGAAGCACCGGCTGCCCATCTGCTACAGATCAGAGGGGGCCTAGGTCCAGCCCCTGCATGCTCTTCAGTTAGTAATTCAGTCTCAGTGAGCCCCCTGGGCCCAGGTTAGTTGGATCTGTAGGTCTTGTTGTGGTGTCCTTGACCCCTCCATCTCACTAACTTCTATGCCCTACTCTTCCACAAGTCTCCCTGAGCTCTGCCTGATGTTTGGCTGTGGGTCTCTGCATCTGTTTCCATCCACTTCTGGATGAGGCCTCTCAGGAGACAGCTATGCTAGACTCCTGTCTGCAAGCATAGCAGGGTATCATTAATGGTGTCAGGGGTTGGCTCTCTCACATGGGATGGGTTCAGGTTGTGGGACTCATTGGATGGCTATTTGTATTACATATATTCTAATTGTGTGTGTGTGTGTGTGTATGTGTGTGTGTGTGTGTGTATGTGCACGCACGCGCACGTGCAAGGGCATGAATACATTGCCCATGGAGGTCAGAAGAGGGCATCAGATTCTCTGAAGCTGGAGTTACAGGTATTGCAAGCTGTAGATATGGGTGCCGGGGACTGAACTCTGGTCCTCTGCAGGAGCAGCTAGGACTCTTTAACTGCTGAGCCACCTCTTCAGCCCCCAAAGACCATTCTGGATACCAGAGGGGCAGCCCCAGCAAGAAGATAAGGCTAATATTTAATTTGCAAACCATGAGAAGAAAAAGGGACACAAAGAAAGTACGGGAAGTGAATACATCAGACTGCAGCAGAAGTAAATGTTAATTAAGGAGGAATTGCAGTCATTGTAAGTGGTTTACACTCATTAATAAAACTACAGTGGCTCTCAATATGGATCAAAAAAGATGTTTAATATTCAGCAGTACATTGATAGGATATGTTTTAGAAACTAAGGGATGTAGAGAAGTCAGGAAGGCAAGCACCAAGTAGTAAGCCATGGTAGGTACACCTTAATGTCAGAGAAATAGTAAGTCAAGTCATAAATTAATAGAAGGGGAAACAAAGACATTATATATTGGCGAAATAGGTACAAGACTAAGAATTATAATGACAGTGAGTATGCATGTCCTTACAACAGAACACAGAAGTACATAAAGCGACCATTACAGAGCAGGGTGAGACCTAAAAAAGACATATAAAGTATGAATATACCTCTTAAAAATAAGTGACTTAGTGGGGGCTCTAAGAGATTGTGACCTCTGTGTCTGGGAAGCAGAGGCAGGAGGATCAGGAGTTCCTAAGTGGATGAACTTGGCTAGATAATCACATTTGAGACTAGTCTGGGCTGCAGGCAGAAACAGGCAAAAACATAGATGATTATAGTAATATAATTCACCAGCACCTAGCTATCTCAAGAAGCAAAATACATATTTCCACAGACATAAAGCAACCCGTCAAATTACTACATGCTCGGCCAAGTGTCACAGACCGGGTCTCTGTGATCGACAAATTGACTTGGCTCACAACTGTGGAGACAGAGAAGTAAAACCATGTGGTTACAGCATCTGGTAAAGCCCTGCTCACCCTTTACCCCCCTGTATTGTAACATGGCAGAGGGTGTGACACAGCATGAGAGAGAGAGAGAGAGAGAGAGAGAGAGAGAGAGAGAGAGAGATCAGTGCTTGTCCTAGAACACTCTAGAACAGATGCTCACTGCTCTGACCACTGGTCCATCTGAGATAATACCTTCTTCCTGTTGTAGCCTACAGTCTGTCATCTTGAAGGTCTTACCCTGTAATGCTGGTGTGACGGCACATTGCCAGTTTTTAAAAATTATATACAACGTGTGTCTTGGTCTGTGTCCTACTGCTGTGAAGGGATACCATGACTATTGCAACTCTTATGAAGGAAAGCATTTAATGGGGGCTGTCTTACAGTTCAGAGGTTTAGTCCATTATCATCATGGAGGGGACCATGGCAGCACATAGGCAGACATGGTGCTGAAGAAGCAGCTTAAGGATCTACATCCAGATCTACAAGCAACAGGAAAAGAGAGGGAGCCACTGGGCCTGGCTTAGGCTTCTGAAACCCCAACATTCACCCCCTAGTGACAGACACACTATACCAGCAAGACTATACCTACTCTGACAAGGCCACCTTTCTGAATAGTGGCCCCGCTGGGTGATCAAACATTTAAATCTATGAGTCTCTGGGGGCCATTCTTAGTCACACCACCAAATGTTTGTGTGTGTTTGTGCAGGTCAAAGAAAGGTGTTACAAAGCTAGAGTTACAAGTAGTTGTAGGTTACCTGATGTGGGTGCTGGGAACTGAACCTGGGTCTTCTGCAAGACCAGCAAGTTTTCTTAACTGCTGAGTCATCTCTCTAGCCCCTGGCAATGGGCAAACTTCAATGTGAACTTTGGACAGGACAGACATCCAAACCATAGCAGCCTCCAAAGCAGGTCCTAGAAGTTTAAAAACCCACAAATTTAAAAGAATTGACATCCTTCACGAAGTGTTCCTGACCATGACGCAATTAAATTTTAGAACTGCGTCTAGAAATTTGACAAGTCCTACCAAATGGCATTGAGCTATAAAAGAAATCGAGGAGAAGCCACTGAACACTTAGAAGGGAAGGACAGTGTGGCTTGTTGTCAACTTCTATGGATCATGTCCAAAGTAGTACTCAGAAATAAATTTATAGCTTTAGATATACCTATTTATTAAGAATTAATGACGGCAGGAGGGTTAATCTTTCTACTTTCAAAGTTCAAAGAAACAGATTTAGTCCAAATAAGTAGGTAGGAAAGGGACTAAGAAGGTAGGTAGGAATGTATAAGTCCAGAGGACAAAAAATAATAGGAAGTTAACAAGTATGAGAGTCCTTTAGAAAGATTAATTATAGCCATTACTTTGCTGTTGCTGTGATGGAATACCCTGACAAGGAGCAGGTTGTGTGAGGAAAGGTTTACTTTGTGTAAAGTTCCAGAGCAGACAGAGTCCATCATGGAAAGTAGAGTAGGCATGGCGGCTGAAACCTGAACTGGCTGATCTCACGTCATCTATAAACAGGAAGCAGGAAGAGACAGAAAAGGAAGTGGAGCCAGGCTGTAGGCCTTCAAAGCCCGCCTTCCGTGACATAACTTCCTTCAACAAGGTTCCACCTCCTCAAGACGCCATCATCTCTCAGATCACTCAGGCTTAGGATCAAGTGTTCAAACCCATGAGCCTATGGGGGACATTGGGAATTCAAACCATAGCGCTAATCAAATAGAAAAGACCAATGTGGGAGAAAGACAGAGAAAGAAAGAACAAGGTGAAAGGTAAACAAGAGTCACATGCCTGAAACTGGGGTGTGACCCTGCGTGAAGGGTCACGGAATTAAATGTGGGGATTGCAAAGAATTTGGCAACAGCAAAGGTCTTAACATACAGTGACCAAAAGTGATTCAGATGCAGGTATTTAATGAATCTGAGACATTTCTGCCTGAGCTCTCCTTTGTTGCATGGGTGTGTGTGCATGTGTGCATTTGTATGTGTGCGTGTATGCATGTGTGTGGGGTTGTATGTGTGTGTATGTGTGTGTGTGTGTGTGTTGAGGCAATTGTTTTTAAAAGGAATTATTTAGATTTAATGTCATTAAATATCTGATTTATATGACCATGAAATATTCCCAGAGTCTTGTAAAAAAAAACTATCAGATTTGATTTGGGGAGATACCTTTATTGATAAAGTGCTTCTTGTGCAAGGGTGAGGACATGAGTTTGAATTCCCAGAACCCAGGTAAAATCCAGACAGGGTGTACTTACAACCCCAGCACAAGGGGGTGGGTGGGATATAGAAACAGGTGGATTTGCTAGATATCACAGTCTAGCCAAAATGTCAAGATCCAGTTTCAGTGAGAAACCAGGTCTCAAAATATAAGATGGAGGGGCTAGAGGGATGGCTCATCCATTAAGAGTGCTTGCTGTTCCTGCAAGGGACTGGAGTTCCATTGTTCCATTCCCGGCACCCATGTCAGGAGGTCACACAACCTGTAGCTTCAGCCCCTCCCAGCTGACATCTTGTCTCCTAGTTACACACACACACACACACACATCTCACACAGACACACACAGGCACACACACATACACATGTCTCACACAGACACACATATACACACACATACACACCCATATACACTAACACAGACACACACCGATACACACACATATACTCACACAGACACACACAGGCACACACACATATATTCATACACATATACACACATACCTCACACAGTCACACACATATACTCACACAGACACACACAGACAGACAGGCATACACACATATATTCACACACATACACTCATATCTCACACAGACACACATATATACTCACACAGACAGACAGGCATACACACATATATTCATACACATACACTCACATCTCACACAGACACACATATATACTCACACAGACACACAGGCATACACACATATATTCACACACATATACTCATATCTCACACAGACACATATATATACTCACACAGACACACACAGACACACAAACTTATACTCACACAGACACACACAAACACACATACACACAAAAACAAAATCTTCAAAATAAAAGGGGAGAAGAAATTGAGCAAGACTCCCAATGTTGGCCTTCAGTCTCCACATGTAGACATAAGGGCAAGCGTACCCACACACACGTGCACACACTCATGTGGACACTTACATACACACTCAGTTCCTCAGGTGAAAAGCCATCATGGTTGTAGGTGGGAAAAGTTTAAGATCCCTTGACCTACATAAAACTTTAGAAATGCATCAAATGCCAATGGTGGCCCAAGACCTTGGTAGACCTAGAGGTCTTAATGAAATGGGGATGGAGTTATTACATTTTAAAAGAAGGCCAGAGCACTAGATTGCAGTATCTGTGTTAACAACACCATCATAGAGCAGATAATCATACTAAAATACTGTGGGGAAGAATAGATGTCAAAGAAAAACTATTACATGATTTTATCTGGAAAGTGTAATCTCGGGTCCCAAACTGGATGAAGGTAGTTTGTGTGGGAGACCACTTCCTTTCTACTATAACATTAATAGCTATTTTACTGTTGCTGTGATTAAAATACACGCACACACGCACACACACACACACACACACACACACACACACACACACACTCACGATCAAAAGCAAGTTAAGGAAGAAAGGTTTTGTTTTGGCTTATGCCTCCAGAGAGCTAGAGTTCATCTTGGTGGAGAGCACATGGCATGGCAGCAGGAGCAGGAAGCAGAAGGACCACAATTTCACACACACATATGCACACACAAATGCACATACACACACATATATACACATACACGAATGCATGTGCACGAGTGTGAAAACACAGAGTGTATATGTTTGTGTGTGTGTGTCTGTGTCTGTGTCTGTGTGTGAGAGAGAGGGGGAGTGGGGTGGGGAGAGAAGACAAAGAGAACAGGAAGTGGGTAAGGCTATTCACCTCTCAAAGCTTTCCCCTAGTGACACACTTCTTCCAGTGAGGATACACCTTCTAAAGTTTCCCTAAACTCCCCAAATAGCACCGTCTGCTGGAGACCAAGTTTTCAAACACATGAAACTACGGGAGACATTTCTCATTCAACCCACCATATATAGATATGAAAAATTCTAAATATGGCAGTAATAATTCCCATTGAGTTGATTAAAGACACCCAAGAAACTTGAATTAGAAAATCTGTTAGGGAGACTTGATTTATTAGATGACTATCAGAAAAAAATGCTGCAAATGTTGTTGGAGATGTAAGGGAAACATTTAGTTAACAACCATTCATTATTTTTAAATTAACTCAGAGAAAATATTAGTGAATGCAAAATTTCCATTTTGTGTAGGTACCTCTGTGTGTGTGTGTGTGTGTGTATGTGTGTGTGTGTGTGTGTGTGTGTGTGTGTACATGTGTGTAGGTGCCTGCTAATGCCAGAAAAGTCAAATTGCATGGAGCTGGAGTTACAGGTGGTTGTAAGCATACCAAACTCTGGTCCTCTCTAAGAGCAACAAACATGCTTAACCTCTGAGCCATCTCTCCAGCCCTTGTTACTTAATTTTCATTATAATGTCAAGCTTAATCCTTAAGACTTGGAGGGAAATAGGAAAATGTGTATTAATTACTTCTCTTGTTGCTGTGACAAAATGAGCAACAAAGACAAGTTATATAAAGAAGGAAGGTTTGAGGGAAGCCATATAGCTGGTTTTGTGTGTGTGTGTGTGTGTGTGTGTGTGTGTGTGTGTGTGTGTGAGAGTGTGAGGGGGGGGGGGGGGCAGACACATTGCACACACAGTCAGGAAGCAGAGTCAGAGAGGGGGGGGTGGCAGATGATGTTCAGCTCCTGGCCCAGGATCCCAGTCCATTAGATTGTGTCACCTGCATTCAGGATGAGTCTTCTCTCCTTTGTTAAACCTTTCTGGAAATACCCTCATAGCCCCATAGAAACACTCAGAGGTATTTCCATGGGTATTCTAAGTCCCGGTAGGATGACACTGAACATCAAGTATTGCCATATGGAACCCAGAACACTTCAGCAGCAGAGAGACTGTAAGCTATTGTGAGAAGGTGTGTGTGTGTGTGTGTGTGTGTGTGTGTGTGTGTGATGCTCTCTGGAGCTATGAAAGAGTTGGTATTCTGGTTCAGACATACACATGTCAGATGTTATCAGTCACCCATAACCAGGCATATGATCTTGGAGGCCTTGCTACTCCATGGCTTCCACAGTGCTACATGGTTGTCTACATTCTCAAAGCCTACAGGACCACAGACTTGCAGTCAGCCACTCAGTCTTGGCAGCACAGGTGAAAAATATTCCTTCTAGCAAAATTTAAAAATAAGTTTGAGGCAGCCCTCTTAGAATTATGGGGAAGAAAATATAACCTAAATATCTACTTGATATTTTTATAATTATTTATTGTAGTGTGTGTGTGTGTGTGTGTGTGTGTGTGCGCGCACACGTGTGTGCTCATTTTACTACACATATGGTGGTCAGAGTACAACTCGCAGAAGTTGATTCTCTCCTTCCACCATGCAGGTCCCAAGAATGAAACTCAGGTTGTCAGTCTTGGCAGCAGGAACTTTTACCCATCGAGATATCTGGTCGACCCACATCTACCTTTTTTTCTATTTATAACTATATGCAGTTAGTAAAAATAAATTAGATATACTGATAGCAATGCAAATAGATTGTAACACAGTATCAAGTAAAGAAGAGAATTTATAATGTTTTGAGTTATGGGGCAAACATAAACCAACACAATATATTTCTCAAGGATACTTAGATATATAGCAGCATTGATTAATGTATTAGAGAGGGAGAACTAGACCTGGAAACAGGAAACTAGGAGAAATAATCAAACTACATAGTCAGTATGGAGCTTTCAAGGACCAAGGAGGACTCTTCTGGTTAATTTTAAATGTCAATCTGATACAACAGATAGTCACCTGGGGAGTGAGAAAGCTACTAGGTCAGGTTGGCCTTTGGGCATGTCTATGGAGATTGTCTTTATTGTTAATTGATATATGAAGTCCTAGCCTACTGTGGGTAGCATCATTCCCTGGGCAGGAGGCCCCAAACTATGTAACAAATGGAAACTATCTGACTAGCAGGAATGCAAGCAGGCAGCTTGGGTACATTTGTTTCTCTCTGCTCTTGACAATGGTAGATGTTGTGTGATTAGCTGCTTTGAGTTCCTGCCATGACTCACCCTCAATGATTAAACTATAACCTGCGTCTGTAAACCAAATGGACCCTTTCCTTCTTTAATTTGCTTGTTGTCAGGCTATTTTGTCACAGCCACAGAAATGAAACCAGGACAAGGACTGTGTGCTTTAAATTTAGCGATATGATTCATTCCACTCTCAGCAGGCAAGGCCTGAGAGACAAAAGCAAGTCTCTGTCCATTCTTACATACAGTGGTAGGCTGGGTGGCAAATGTAATGATTGTGCCTTGTGGCCAGTCTTTCTCCTGTTCATCTCAGTTCTCCTCTACATTTCTAAGCTCATCAAGCCTCTTCCAACCATGCAGTGCCCATATACCACATACTAGAAACCCCTAGTACATCAGGTGGACTTCTCAAGGGGACTGGGAGGTGATTACAGCGTGGCACAGCAAACCTAACAGGACTGTCCTCTGACCCGATGCTCTGAGCTTGCACATGCTCTGATATCTGTCTCAGTGGATGAGCACTCAATTCCATTGGTACCACAGGATAGACCTTTCCATCCTCTGCTCTAACCATAGTCTGAATCTAAACCCCAAATAAATGCTCCCCTAATGCAAGGCAACACACACTGGGATGAACATCACGGTCTCCTGACTCTTCCTCTGTTCTATACATCCTGCAGTCTTTTCCCCTCCCAGTGACTAGAAAGGCCATTTAAAGTAATGTCTAGGCTGCAGTGCCTTCTCTGATGAAAATTTCTACCACACAGCTTGAGTCAGTGAGCTCATGCCTTGTCTTTCCTCCTTTGCATAGAGACCAAAGTGGTTTCTGCCCTTGGGAGTTCACTTGTAGAGGGATCCTTTCCAGTATTTCTGGTGCCTCAACTATATTATATATTCTTTGGAGTCAGTGCAGATGGCCAGAAGGCCACCTCTTAGCACCCATGTCTTTGTCTGCAGCCCTTTTTCTGGTAGGGACCTCTACTGTCTCTGCAAATGAACAACAGGTCATAGGCACCAGAGATTTGCACCCTGGCAGCAGCTATCAGCTGAAGAGGTGAGACTTGGGGTGGGAAGGATATTGAGGCTCATGATTTACACTGGATCCTGGTGTCCCTGGGTAGGGAGGGGTGCAACACACAGCCTTGACTGGCTGGCTTCCTCTGTTAGTGACTTCTCTTTTTGCTCTAACAAGATACCTGAGAAAAAGCAACATCAAGGTAGACAGGTTTATGTTGGCTCATAGGTTGAAGGTCCGGTCCATCGTGGTAAAAACGGCACGGTGGCAGGAGGGTGAGGCATCTGGTCACATTGTTCCCACAGTCAGGAAGCAGAGAGAGACAGACGCTAGCGCTCAGCTCACTGTTCATCTTGTTATTCAATAGTTCAAGACCCCACTCCATGGAACTATGCCTCCTGCATTCAGGATGCATCTTTTCTCTTTGGTTAGGGTTTTTTTTTTTTTTTTTTTTCTGTAAACATCCTCAGACACACCCAGAGGTGTGGTTTCCATGGTGATTCTACATCTAGTGAAGGTGACAAGGAAGATTAGATATCACACATCTGTTCTCTGTCTCACCTCCTTATTCCCTTTCCACAGCTTCTTGAGACCCATCTTCCACATAAGCTCCCTGCTACAGGAAGCTACCAGCTTCAGGAAGAAGTTGCCCCCCTCCCACACCACCTCAACTTCAGTACTACCTCCTGGGACAGGTAGCTTGCCATAGTGGTAGCCACACTTCCCCAAGTCCTGCCCCCCACACCTGTTTCCTTCTGTTTCTTTCAAGCCCCCATCTACACGGGAAGCAGGTGGCAGGCCTTGCTTCTTGGTACCGCACCCCCGATCTGTGGGATCAAATTGTCTAGATAAGAAACCTGGCTCCTTTGTAAACCTGGATTCCCTATGCTCAACTTTCTTGTCTTCAGAATGAGGCTAATAGTTGACTTTGGTGGGTTACTATGGCAGTTAAATGCACGAATAAATACACTGCACTTAGAGTCCGGCCTTTGTGACTTTAGGATGTAACAGATGTTATCCCACAACTCCTGAACATCTCAGCTAAGGCAGGCCTTGGCCTTGTTTCTCTTTGTTCTTTCCCCTTGCCTTCTCCCACACTGCGCACCTAGCTGCTGTCAGACATTCAGTCTTGTCCATTCCTTCTTTGTCTTTCTGAATGTTCCCTTGGGTGCATGAGCATTGGGACATGGTAGAGAGTTAACCACCACCATCCTGTAGCTCCTAGCACAGGGCCTGCCTCCTGACACATCATCTGGAATGTTGGTTCAGCTAATAACTCTTGGCTAACACCACTTGAGGACTCTTGGAGTTTCCTCATACTGTGTATCTCCCACTGGCTAACAAGATAGCCAGGAAGTTTAGAGTCTGGAAGCGGGAGCTTTGTTGGAGGTGCTGGCTTGGACAAGAAATGCAGGGGTAACCTAGGTATTTGATGTGGGGATGGAGAAGGAGGGGATGGAGGTGAGGTACCAAGCAGCAAGATTCCCAAGGCCTGCCCCCTGCTTCCCATGTAGATGGGGAGCTCAAAGAAACAGGAGGACATAGGTGTGTGGGAGGGTTCAGGGAAGATCCTGCATCTGATTTCTTCCTCGTATGTCCTTTGTGTTCATTATACCATCACGTGACATCCCTGTAGTTCTGTGCTCAGCCACGGGAGCCTGAAAGGTCAGGATAGAAGACATCTCTACCACAGGACTAGTGCCAGGAAAAGAAAGTCCCAGGGGTAAGGATGTCAAGAAAGCTCTGCCTGGGGTGGTGGCAAGCCATTCCCTGGAATATGAGGAATCACCAGCAGTAGCCTTGGGGTCCCAGAGCAGTCCAGAGACCTGGAAGAGCATTCAACTTCCATAACATCAGCATGTGAGGCTGGGCCTTAGTCTGAGGCAGCCCTTAGGAACAGGGCTGTGCAGTCCTACCTCGTGGGCTTAGATCCCCAGTTTGTGGCCTGTACATTTAATGCAGATTGTACATTGTCTTTGAGCCTTGGATTGCAAGGATGTAACAAGAACAAATGTGGAGGCTGCAGAGATGGTACACTGGTTACGAGGACAGACTACTCTTGCAGAGGATCCAAGTTTGGTTTCCAGCACCCGTAACTGCTTGTAACTGCAGGTCCAGAATATCTGATGCGCTCTTCTTCAGGCCTCTGTGGGCACTGTACTCAAACATGCACAAGGGCACGTGGGCACACCCATCCACACATCCCACACACATACTTTAGGAATAACAAAGGAGGGGCTGGAGAGATGGCTCAGAGGTTGAGAGCACTGACTGCTCTTCCAGAGATCCTGAGTTCAATTCCCAGCAACCACATGGTGGCTCCCAACCATCTGTAATGAGATCTGGCGCCCTCTTCTGGCAGATAGGCATATATGCAGGCAGAACTCTGTATATAATAAATAAATAAACCTTTTAAAAAAAGAACGAAGGAAAAGAACAAATTGATCACACTTTCCTCACAGGGTTGTGGTATTAATAATCTATAGACAGGACTCTTGTCAGGCCCAATGTGTGCAAGCGTCAGTAAATGGTGGCTGCTATGAACACTAAATACCTCAGGTTCACTCATCACTCACGGGGGGAAAAGAGATTGGATAAGGGAACCAGTTTGCATAAGGTTACTGG